>NW_027141016.1:0-79919 GCF_036365525.1 Heterodontus francisci
CCTCCTCTCGCTCTCTCCCCATCTCGCCCTCCCTCTCCCTCTCTCATCCTCTCTCTCTCATCCTCTCTCTCTCATCCTCTCTCTCTCACCCCTCTCTCTCTCACCCTCTCTCTCTCACCCTCTCTCTCTCACCCTCTCTCTCTCTCACCCTCTCTCTCTCTCACCCTCTCTCTCTCACCCTCTCTCTCACCCTCTCTCTCTCCCTCTCTTCCCCTCTCTTCCCCTCTCTTCCCCTCTCGTTCTCCCTCTCGCTCTCCCTCTCTCCCCCCTTGCTCTCCCTCTCTCCCCCCCTCGCTCTCCCTCTCTCCCCCCCTCGCTCTCCCTCTCTCCCCCCTCTCTCCCCTCTCCCCCTCTCTCTCCCTCTCTCCCCCTCGCTCTCTCTCTCCCCCCCCTCGCTCTTCCTCTCTCCCCCCCCCTCGCTCTTCCTCTCTCCCCCCCTCGCTCTTCCCTCTCTCCCCCCCTCGCTCTTCCTCTCTCTCCCCCCCTCGCTCTCCTCTCTCCCCCCCTCGCTCTCCCTCTCTCCCCCCCTCGCTCTCCCTCTCTCCCCCCCCTCGCTCTTCCCTCTCTCCCCCCCTCGCTCTCCCTCTCCCCCCCTCGCTCTCCCTCTCTCCCCCCTCGCTCTCCCTCTCTCCCCCCCTCGCTCTCCCTCTCTCCCCCCCTCGCTCTCCCTCTCTCCCCCCCTCGCTCTCCCCTCTCTCCCCCCCTCGCTCTCCCTCTCTCCCCCCCTCGCTCTCCCTCTCTCCCCCCCCTCGCTCTCCCTCTCTCCCCCCCCTCGCTCTCCCTCTCTCCCCCCTCGCTCTCCCCTCTCTCCCCCCCCTCGCTCTCCCTCTCTCCCCCCCTCGCTCTCCCTCTCTCCCCCCCCTCGCTCTCCCTCTCTCCCCCCCCTCGCTCTCCCTCTCTCCCCCCCCTCGCTCTCCCTCTCTCTCTCCCCCCCTCGCTCTCCCTCTCTCTCCCCCTCGCTCTCCCTCTCTCTCCCCCCTCGCTCTCCCTCTCTCTCCCCCCTCGCTCTCCCTCTCTCTCCCCCCTCGCTCCTTCCCTCTCTCCCCCCTCGCTCCATCTCTTCCCCCCCTCGCTCTCCCTCTCTCTCTCGCCCCCTCGCTCCCTCTCTCGCCCCCTCGCTCCCTCTCTCGCCCCCTCGCTCTCCCTCTCTCCCCCTCGCTCTCCCTCTCTCCCCCTCGCTCTCCCTCTCTCCCCCTCGCTCTCCCTCTCTCCCCCTCGCTCTCCCTCTCTCTCCCTCTCTCCCCCTCTCTCTTTCCCCCTCTCTCTTTCCCCCTCTCTCCCCCTCTCTCTTTCCCCCTCGCTCTCCCTCTCTCTTTCCCCCTCGCTCTCCCTCTCTCTTTCCCCCCTCGCTCTCCCTCTCTCCCCCCTCGCTCTCTCCTCCTCTCTCCCCCGCCTCTCCCTCTCTCCCCCTCGCTCTCCCTCTCTTCCCCCTCGCTCTCCCTCTCTTCCCCCTCGCTCTCCCTCTCTCCCCCCTCGCTCTCCCTCTCTCCCCCCTCGCTCTCCCTCTCTCCCCCCTCGCTCTCCCTCTCTCCCCCCTCGCTCGCCCTCTCTCCCCCCTCGCATCGCCCTCTCTCCCCCCCTCGCTCGCCCTCTCTCCCCCCTCGCTCGCCCCTCTCTCCCCCCCTCGCTCGCCCTCTCTCCCCCCTTCAGCTCGCCCTCTCTCCCCCCTCGCTCGCCCTCTCTCTCCCCCTCGGCTCGCCCTCTCTCCCCCCTCGCTCGCCCTCTCTCCCCCCTCGCTCGCCCTCTCTCCCCCCGTTGCTCTCCTCTCTCCCCCCGTTGCTCTCCCTCTCTCCCCCCCGTTGCTCTCCCTCTCTCCCCCCGTTGCTCTCCCTCTCTCCCCCCGTTGCTCCCCTCTCTCCCCCCGTTGCTCTCCCTCTCTCCCCCCGTTGCTCTCCCTCTCTCCCCCCCGTTGCTCTCCCTCTCTCCCCCCGTTGCTCTCCCTCTCTCCCCCCCGTTGCTCTCCCTCTCTCCCCCCCTCGCGCTCTCCCTCTCTCCCCCCCCCCTCGCTCTCCCTCTCACCCCCCCCCCCCCCCCCCGGCTCTCCCTCTCTCACCCCCCCCTCCCCCCCCCCCCCGCTCTCCCTCTCTCACCCCCCCTCGCTCTCCCTCTCACCCCCCCTCGCTCTCCCTCTCTCACCCCCCCTCGCTCTCTCCTCTCTCACCCCCCCCTCGCTCTCCCTCTCTCACCCCCCTCGCTCTCCCTCTCACCCCCCTCAGCTCTCCCTCTCTCACCCCCCCTCCCTCTCTCACACCCCCTCCCTCTCTCACACCCCCTCGCTCTCCTCTCTCACCCCCCCTCGCTCTCCCTCTCTCACCCCCCCCTCGCTCTCCCTCTCTCACCCCCCGCTCGCTCTCCCTCTCTCACCCCCCCTCGCTCTCCCTCTCTCTCACCCCCCCTCGCTCTCCCTCTCTCACCCCCCCTCGCTCTCTCCCTCTCACCCCCCCCTCGCTCTCCCTCTCACCCCCCCCTCGCTCTCCTCTCACCCCCCCTCGCTCTCCCTCTCACCCCCCCTCGCTCTCCCTCTCTCCCCCTCCTCGCTCTCTCCCTCTCTCCCCCCCTCGCTCTCCCTCTCTCCCCCCCTCGCTCTCCCCTCTCTCCCCCCCTCGCTCTCCCTCTCTCCCCCCCTCGCTCCCTCTCTCCCCCCCCTCGCTCTCCCTCTCCCCCCCCCTCGCTCTCCCCTCTCTCCCCCCCCTCGCTCTCCCTCTCTCTCCCCCCCCTCGCTCTTCCCTCTCTTTCCCCCCCCTCGCTCTCCCTCTCTCCCCGCCCATCTCGCTCTCCCTCTCTCCTCCCCATCTCGCTCTCCTCTTTTCTTCCCCTCTCGGGTCTCTCTTCTTCTGCTCTCTCCCTCTCGGACTCTCTTTCTCTCTCCCTCTCGGACTCTCTTTCTCTCTCCCTCTCGGACTCTCTTCTCTCTCCCCCTCTCGGTCTCGTCTTTCTCTCTCCCTCTCGGTCTGTTTCTGTCTCTCTTCCTCCACTTCAGGATTCTATAAAGATGTTCTAGGGAGTGTCACTCAAACAGAGGCTGGAATCTGTTGTCGCAGCCCTTCAGTTTGTGTCCCCACTTCTAATCAAAGCTCATCGGAGGACCAAAACCATGATTCAGACAGTTGATAGAGGGTGGCCATATCCTTTCTGGAGAGAGGCTGCTGGGGGCAACAAGTACTGCCAATTAACACACAGCAAGCTCCTACAAATAGAGATGTGAAATGATCAGATCATCTGTTTTAGTAATGTTGGATGAGGAAGAAATGTTAGCCCCAGGGCACTGGGGAGACCTCTCTTGCTCTTTGATTAGTATGCTGGGATTTTTTAATGTCCACCTGAGAAGGGAGGTGGGTTCTCAGTTTAATATCTCATCCGAAAGGCAGCAACTCTGACAGTGCAACACTTCCTCACTCTCTGGAATGGAGCTTGAGCCCAAGATCTTCTGACTCTGTACAGACTGAGAGATACTGAACACTGACCGATTTGTGTTTACAGACCCTACCATGTACCAGGGAATGGGCCATCTGACATTCAGCGGTTTGCTGAACGCGCTAGATGGCGTCGCATCTGCCGAGGCAAAGACTAGTGTTCATGACGACAAACTACTTGGACAGGTAGTAACTGTTCTTCATTCTACATCATCTCCCACTCAACGTAGAAATATAGGGTAAAATTCATACATCAAATAACATCAAGATCATCAGAATTACACACTTCCTCCCTCCCCAAAGCCATGTAATCTCTTGGGGGGACGGAAAAATCCCAGGGCCAGTAATGGAAAAAACTTTTTAGAAAATTCCTCTCCAACCTCCTCAGATGAGTTACTAATTCCATAATAATGGATTCTCGCATTTTCCCAATGACAGATGTTAGGCTAACTGGATGTAGGCCATCAGGTCCAGGGGACTTGTCAGCTTTTAGTCCCATTAATTTTCCTAATACCTTTTCTCTACTGATAGTGATTGTTTTAAGTTCCTCCCTCCCTTTTGCCTTTTGATTTCCTGCTATGTTTGGGATGCCTTTTGTGTTCTCCACTGGGAACACAGATACAAAATACTTGTTCAAAGTCTCTGCCATTTTCCTTGTTTCCATTATTAATTTCCCAGCCTCATCCTCTATGGGACCAACTTTCTTTAGCTACTCTTTTCCTTTTTATAAACTTGTGGAGCTTTTATTGCCTGTTTGTATATTTCGTGCTCATTTACTCATACTCTAATTTTCCCTCTTTTTTTTAGCCATCCTTTGCTGCTTTCCAGAATTTTCCCAATCTCTGGCCTACCACTGATCTCCACAGCATTGTGCACCTTTTCTTTCAATTTGGTACCATCCTTAGCTTCCTTAGTTATCCACGGAGAGTGCATCCTTCTCATAGAGTCTTTCTTTCTCAATGGAATATATCTTTGTTGAGAGTTATGAAATATCTCCTTAAATATCTGCCACTGCTTCTCTACTGTCTTACCTTTTAACCTATTTTCCCAGTCCACTTTAGCCAACTCTGTCTTCATAACACAAAAAATAGGAGCTTGGAGTAGACCACGTGGCCTGTCAATACCCTTGTAATTGCCTTTATTTAAGCGTAGGACACAAGTTTCAGACCCAGATTTCTTACCCTCAAACTGAATGTAAAGTTCTATGATGTTATGATCACGCTTGCCTCGAGGATCCTTTACTGTGAGGTCATTGATTAATTTTGTCTAATTACACATTACCAGGTCTAAAATAGCCTGCTCCCTGGTTGGTTACAGAACATATTGTTCTAAGAAACTGTCCCGAATATACTCTTATGAACTGATCCCCCAGGCTACTTTTGCAAATTTAATTTGTTCAATCAATATGAAGATTAAAGTCACCCATGGTTATTACAGTAGCTTTCTTACAAACCCCCATTATTTCTTGATGTATACTCTGTGCTACAGTGTAACTACTGTCAAGGGGCCTATAAACTACTCCCACCAGTGATCTCATCCTTTATTAACAGAGCTACCCCACCTCCTTTCCCTTCCTTCCTATCCTTCTCAGATGTCAGATACCCTTCAATGTTCAGCTCCTATTTGGTCACCTTGCAATAAGGGAATAAAAGCAAGGTTTATGCAACCTGTCCTCCTAATTTAATCCACTAAGGCAGCCTAATTAGACCCTTACTGATGAAGGAAAAGGTTCATTCTCCTGCTCCAGGGTCAGGGTCTCCCGTCCCCATCTCTGCGTTACTCCAATTCTGGCCCCTTGCACATTCCCGATTTTAATTGCTCCACCATTGGTGGTCGTGCCTTCAGCTGCCTGGGTCCTAAGCTCTGGAATTCCCTCCCTAAACCTCTCCACCACTTTCTCCTCTCCTTTAAGATGCTCCTTAAAATCTGCCTGTTTGAGCAAGCTTTTGATCACCTGCCCTAATATCTCTTTATGCAGCTAGGTGTCCAATTCTGAAAATGCTGGAAATACTCAGCAGATCTGGCAGCATCTGTGGGGAGAGAAGCAAAGTTAACGTTTCAGGTCGATGACCCTTCATCAGAACTGGGAAAAATTAGAAATGTAATGGGTATTAAGTAGGTCAAGGAGCGTGGAAAAAGAACAAAAGGGAAAGTCTGTGATAGGACGGAAGACAGGAGACATTAAATGACCAAAGAGTTGATGGGGCAGAGCCAAAGGGAGGGGTAATGGGCAAGTAAAGAGACAAAAGATTTGTCTAGATGAGTGTGAATGGCGGAATAATGAACAACTGACATTCGAAAGCAAAACAAGAGAAAACAAGATTAAGACTGAAACATGCAAAGAAAAGGAAACAAAATGGGGGCAGAGATTATGGTCTGAAATTGTTGAGCTAATGTTAAGTCCAGAAGGTTCCTCGAGCTTGTGTTGAACTTCATTGGAACACTGCAGTAAGGACAGAGATGTCAACGTGAGGGCGGCGCAGTGGTTAGCACCGCAGCCTCACAGCTCCAGGGATCCAGGTTCGATTCTGGGTACTGCCTGTGCAGAGTTTGCAAGTTCTCCCTGTGACCGCGTGGGTTTTCGCTGGGTGCTCCGGTTTCCTCCCACAGCCAAAGACTTGCAGGTTGATAGTTAAATTGGCCTTTGTAAATTGCCCCTAGTGTAGGTAGGTGGTAGGGAATATGGGATTACTGTAGGGTTAGTATAAATGGGTGGTTGTTGGTCGGCACAGACTCGGTGGGATGAAGGGCCTGTTTCAGTGCTGTATCTCTAAATAAAAATTAAAAGATGGAGAATTAAAATGGCAAGCCACAGGAAACTTGTGAAGTGAAAAGAGGTGTTCCGCAAAGCGATCACCCAGTCTGCATTTGGTCTCCCCAGTGTAGAGGAGACCACCTCGTGAGCAGCAAATACAGTATACTAAATTGAGAGAAGTACAAGTAAATCGCTGTTTCACCTGGAAGGAGTGTTTTGGGCCTTAGATGATGTGGAGAGAGGAGGTAAATGGGCAGAAGCTGCATCTCCTGTGCTTATATGGAAAGATCCCCGAGAACGGGATGGGATGTTGGGGATGATTGAGGTGTGGAACAGGATATCGCAGAGGGAATGGTCCCTTTGGAATGCTGAAAGGGGAGGGGAAGATGTGTTTGGTGCATTTTATTTGGGTTCATTTCCAGCATTTTCTGTTTTTATTTCATGTTTCCAGTATCTGCAGTATTCTGCTTTTGTATAGGTGTCAGATTCTGTTTGATAATGTTCCTATGAAATGCCTTGGGACCTTTTACTATGTTAAAGATGCTACATAAATATGAGCTGTTGTTGTTCCCCCAATAACGAGGTCAGTTTCCCCTCTTCCCCACCCCCCCCCCCCCCCACCCACCCAGAATAGTGAGCTCCACTCCCCCCACCAATAATGATCATCTCCCTGCTTTGTATCTGTCCGCAGGTTGGATCCCGCTCTGATCCGTCCAGGACGAGTGGACCACAAGCAGTTTATCGGGTCTTGCTCCCACTGGCAGCTGTCTCAGATGTTCCAGCGGTTCTATCCAGAGCAGCCAGTGGCCATGGCAGAGGAATTTGCAGACAGAGCGCTGGCCGTCTCCGACAGGATCAGTGCCGCCCAGGTACAGGGGCACTTCTTGTTGTATAAACTAGAACCCCTCAGAGCCATTGAGGGCATCCAGCAGATCGTCATGTGAGGGACAAGAAGGATAAACCTGCTTAGCCCTGGGAGAGGGACCCAGGTGCCCAAGCACTGAAAAGCTACACTATATTTATAAGAATAAAACCTCAGTACAATGGCTATCCTTGGTGCTTGATGTTTGGAGCGAGATGTTCTTGTTTATGTCCGTACATGGAGGGCTAACCTCTGCAGATTAACTAGCTCTTGTGTTTGTGGGATCTTGCTGTTTGAAAACTGTTGTGAAGCCTTTCCATCCAGAAAAACAAAAGTGATGACCTTGAAAAGTAATTCACCAATCACAAAGTGCTTCTGAGCCTGCTACAGTGTTAATATTAGACGGGACACCAGGCAGAACACCCCTGATCTTCTAAATAATGGCCGTGGGATCTTTTAACGTCCACCTGAGAGGGCAGATGGAGACTTGTTTAAAGATAGCACCTCCGACAGTGCAGAACTCCCTCAGTACTTGTACTGGAGAGTCAGCCTGGATTATGTGCACTCAATCTTCTGACTCAGAGGAACCCACTGAGCCACAGCTGGAACCTATCCTTGATGCACACTGTGGACTAAATTTAGTCATGCCGGCAGGAGCTCCCAGCGCTGGGCTGAAAGGTGGTGGGAATCCCGCCTCGGCCATTTGGAGCTACCCCCCACAACCCCCCCCCCCCCGTCCGCCAGCACGATTCAACAGCACTGCGGCAATTAACTGCCTGCCACTGGGATCCTCATCCCTTTAAATACGGGGATCCTGCCTCCAAGAGCTGCCAGTCAATCAGAGGACCAGCAGCTCAGTAGTGTCGGCAATGTCACCGGGAGCGGTGGCCACTATTGGTGCTGCAAAGCCCTTGGAACAGGCCCAGCGCTAGAGACCAGGACCTCAGGTAAGTGAGGTGGAATTGCCAGGGTCAGTCCGGCAGGTCCCGACAATGGGGGCGGGGGTGGAAGAATGGGTGATGAGTGCGTGCGGCGGTGAGAGATGGTTGTTCAGGGAGGTGGTTGTTCTGCCAGCGGGGGCCCTCTGCAGGCCACAGATTGCGCACGGAGGAGGCCCACCCATCCCCACGTCCGCAGGGAAGTCGTCTCATTTCACTGGGAGACCTCCCTGTGTGGGGGAGGGTTGCGATCAGCTGAGGAGTCGAATGGTTCTCTCTTTTCCCTCTCCTTGTTTGACCACGACAGATTTAATTCTTTTTTGAAAAGGATATACTTGCCAATTCAGTGAGTGCTTAACTGTTTACATGCTGTGATCCTTAAAAGGACCAATTGGACTGGTTTTCGTGACATAACAAAGAAAGAGGTTAACTTTATTATACTTAAACCAATCTAAGTAAAATAATAAAATACGCTCTGACTTTCACACACAGAAATAAAAGAGATATACAGTCTGTGGAGGTTGGTGACTTGGCTGGCTTCAAGCTGAATTCGGTAGTTGTGCGACTTTTCTTCGGTGGTCCTGAGGTTTCCGATTTGAAGATGTGAATGGCTGCTTTGGCTGTTTTCCTGGAGACAGTAGTATGGGGTTGGTTTCCTTCAAGGAGAATCTGTCTGCAGCAGGGGAATACATGGGTAGTCATGGTCAGCAAACAGAGTTCAAAGCTTGCCAGGTGAAGTGGAGAGAAGGAGGAAGAAGGAATCCCACTCAGATCTTCTCTCGTCAGCTCATTGTCTCCTTACTGCAGGGAAAACAGAAGATTAAGCACATGACTGTCACCCAGTCATTCAAGCATGGTATTACTAGTGTATTCCCTCTTGCAGCTTAATTAGTCCATGTCTAGGAATCCCCATCTCACAGCCAGGGTCCTATTGTTCAAGTGATTAAGTTGAATAGTTCATCTCTACCAGTTGAATACCTCAGGCCTTGATGCCTTGCTAATGGGAACACTATATGTATTTGACTAAGACTCCTCAGGTCATTGTCCTTGATGGGTCTTTGCAGACATGGTACCTCCATCTCAATGTATTGGAATGTGGAAGGTACAGCGATGCAAATTGGGGTGGCCATTTTTAGCTATAAGCATCAAATCACCTTTAGTCTCGTTTTTAAAATTCAATTCAGGTGTCTAGCTGGTGAATTAAAAATCATCATGTGGCTTAATTCATTGATGGTGGGAAGAGGCCCTTAGGGGTTGATAACAGGCCATTTAAGGGCCTCTGGGCAGGAAGGCGACAGGCCTATGGGTCCCCCCTGCCTCCGAGCCCTTCTCCAGGGAGCCCATTAAATTCAGCCCTATGTGGGGCGATGTTCTTGTTTCTGTTTGTGCATGGTAGGTTAACCTCAGCAGAAGATTAACTGGCTCTTAATCACGTGTTGCAGTCTGTGGGATCTTGCTGTGTGCAAACTGGTGGAAACCTTTGCCGACCAATAACAGTGACCATGCTTTGAAAAGTAATTCACCAATCGCAAAGTGCTTCTCAGCCTAGCAAGTAGGCACCCTTTGTCTGGGAGTAGAGGGAAGGTTCCTGCTCCCAATCTTTGCCCAACAGCACCTGCTGTAGAGGCCATGTGTGGACGTGATCAATTTCTGTTGTGATGTCTTGACAGTGGAATAACTGCCAGCACTTGGACACGAAGCAGTCCCTCAGGCAAAGCACCAGACAACTGGCATCTTGGTCAGTCCCCTGCAAAAGACTGTAATTCCCACCTTCATCTTCTACGCAGTGAGTTGTTGTGATCTGGAATGCGCTGCCTGAAAGGGCGGTGGAAGCAGATTCAATCGTAACTTTCAAAAAGGAATTGGATAAATAGTTGAGAAGTGAATTTCGCAGGGCCATGGGGAGTGGCACTAATTGGAGAGCTTTTTCATAGAGCCAGCCCAGGCACGATGGACCAAATGACCACCTGTAAGATTCTAAGAGGGGGAGTGGGAGAAATTTGAAGAATAGTTAATACAATGGATTTGATGGCTGAAGCCAAAGACACCAGGGATGGATGGAAGAGTCAGACATCGTCAAAGAATGGATAACAGGCATGTGGGAAATTAGCCCTTGCCTTAAAAATCCTGGACTTGTGTAGAAAGGGCTCGTCTTACCCAGCTCTGACACCAATACAGAGCCTAGATTTTATAAATAAAAATTATTTGGATCCAAAGGGAATATTGAGCTATCTCTACATATAAAATTCTTGAGGTTTTCCTATTGTCACAGTTTTGTACGGTACACGGTATTATACACGGTAATGGCAAATAACAGCGAAACCTTCTGTTGCACAATTTCCAAGTTCTAATAAGTGCCACTAACAACTGCAAATCTGCCTGTTTTTTTTCACTCGTTCATGGGGTGTGACCGTCACTGGTTAGGCCAACATTTATTGCCCATCCCTAATTGCCCTCGAGAAGGTGGTGGTGAGCTGCCTTCTTGAACCGCTGCAGTCCTTGGGGTGTAAGTACACCCACAGTGCCGTTGGGAAGGGAGTTCCAGGATTTTGACCCTGTAACAGTGAAGGAACGGCGATATAGTTCCAAGTCAGAATGGTGTGTGGTTTAGAATCAGAAAGTTTAAGACACAGAAAGAGGCCACTCGGCCCATCGTGTCTGTGCCGGCCGAAAAACGATCCACCCATTCTAATCCCACCTTCCAGAATTTGGTCCGTAGTCCTACAGATTACAGCATTTGAGGTGCATATCCAGATTCCTTATAATTAGTTGAGGATTTCTGCCTCAAATACCCTTTCAGGCAGTGAGTTCCTGACCACCACCACCCTCTGATTTTTCCTCATCTCCCCTTTAGTTTTTCTACCAATCACTTTAAATCTATACCCCCTTATCACTGACCTCTCTGCTTTATTATCCGAGGTATAGAATATAAGAGCAGGGAGGTTATGCTGGAACTGTATAACTCAATTGTTAGGCCACAACTTGAGTACTGTGTGCAGTTCGGTCACCTCATTACAGAAAGGATGTAATTGCACTAGAGAGGGTACAGAGGAGATTTACGAGGATGTTGCCAGAACTGGATAAATGCAGCTATGAGGAAAGATTGGATAGGCGGAGGTAGTTCTCCTTGGAACACAGAAGGCTGGGAGGAGATCTGATTGACCGAGTATGGCATCAAGGAGCGCTCACGAAACTGAAGTCAATGGGAATCAGGAGGAAAACGCTCCGTTGGTTGGAGTCATACCTAGCGCAAAGGGAAATGGTTGTGGTTGTTGGAGGTCAATCATATTAGCCCCCGGGCATCACTGCAGAAGTTCCTCAGGGTAGTGTCCTAGGCCCAACCATCTTCAGCTGCTTCATCAATGACCTTCCTTCAATCATAAGGTTAGAAGTGGGGATGTTCGCTGATGATTGCACAATGTTCAGCACCATTCGCAACTCCTCAGATTCTGAAGCAGTCCGTGTAGAAATGCAGCAAGATCTGGACAATATCCAGGCTTGGGCTGATAAGTGGCAAGTAACATTCACGCCACACAAGTGCCAGGCAATGACCATCTCCAACAAGAGAGAATCTAACCATCTCCCCTTGACATTCAATGGCATTATGATCGCTGAATCCCCCACTATCATTGAGCAGAAACTGAATTGGAGTAGCCATATAAATACCGTGGCCTCAAGAGCAGGTCAGAGGCTAGGAATCCTGTGGCGAGTAACTCACCTCCTGACTCCCCAAAGCCTGTCCACCATCTACAAGGCACAAGTCAGGAATGTGATGGAATACTCTCCACTTGCCTGGTTGGGTGCAGCTCCAACAACACTCAAGAAGCTTGACACCATCCAAGACAAAGCAGCCCGCTTGATTGGCACCCCATCTACAAACATTCACTCCCTCCACCACCAACACACAGTGGCAGCAGTGTGTACTATCTACAAGATGCACTGCAGCAATGCACCAAGGGTCCTTCGACAGCACCTTCCAAACCCATGACCTCTACCAACTAGAAGGACAAGGGCAGCAAATGCATGGGAACGCCACCACCTGCAAGTTCCCCTCCAAGTCACACACCATCCTGATTTGGAACTATATCGCCGTTCCTTCACTGTCGCTGGGTCAAAATCCTGGAACTCCCTAACAGCACTCTGGGTATACCTACCCCAAATGGACTGCAGCGGTTCAAGAAGGCAGCTCACCACCACCTTCTCAAGGGCAATTAGGGATGGGCAATAAATGTTGGCCTTGCCAGCGACGCCCACATCTCATTAATCAATTTTTAAAAAACAGCCAATGAAGTACTTTTGAAATGTAGTCACTGTTGTAATGTAGGAAACACAGCAGCCAATTTGCGCCAGGCAAAATCCCATATACAGCAATGAGATAATGACCAGATAATCTATTTTAATGATGTTGGTTAAGGGATAAATATTGACCAGGTACTTTCCATGCTCTTCTTTGAAATTGTGCTATGAGATCTTTTACAGCTACCTGACGCCCCTATAGAGTCATAGTTATACAGCATGGAAACAGGCCCTTCGGCCCATCGTGTCTGTGACAGCCATCAAGTACCTATCTATTCTAATCCCATTTTCCAGCACTTGGCCAGGAGCCTTGTATGCTATGGCCTTTCAAGTGCTCATCTAAATACTTCTTCAATGTTGTGAGGGTTCCTGCCTCTACCACCCCTTCAGGTAGTGTGATCCAGATTCCAACCACCCTATGGGTGAAAACATTTTTCTTCAAATCCCCTATAAACCTCCTGCCCCTTACCTTAAATCTATGCCCCCTGGTTTCTTTCTATCTACCCTATCTATGCCCCTCATAATTTTGTATACCTCAATCAGGTCCCCCCTCAGCATTCTATGCTGCAAGGAAAACAACCCCAGCCTATCCAGTCTCTCTTCATAGCTGAAATGCTCCAGCCCAGGCAACATCCTGGTGAATCTCCTCTGCACCCTCTCCAGTGCAATCACATCCTTCCTATAGTGTGGTGCCCAGAACTGTACACAGTACTCCAGCTGTGGCCTAACTAGCGTTTTATACAGCTCCATCATAACCTCCCTGCTGTTATATTCTATGCCTCTGCTAATAAAGGCAATTATCCCATATGCATTCCTAACCACCTTATCTACCTGAGCTGCTGCCTTCAGTGATCTATGGACAAGTACACCAAGGTCCCTCTGACCTTTTGTACTTTCTAGGGTCCTACCATCCATTGTATATTCCCTTGCCTTCTTAGTCGTCCCAAAATGCATCACCTCACACTTCTCAGGATTAAATTCCATTTGCCACTGCTCCGCCCACCTTACCAGCCCATCTATATCATCCTATAATCTAAGGCTTTCCTCCTCACTGTTTTTGACACCACAAAATTTCCTGTCATCTGCGAACTTACTGATCATACCTCCTGTATTCATGTCTAAATCATTAATGTACACTACAAACAGCAAGAGTCCCAGCAATCCCTACGGTACACCACTGGCCATAGGCTTCCATTCGCAAAAACAACCCTTGACCATCACCCTCTGTCTCCTCCCACAAAGCCAATTTTGGATCCAATTTGCCAAATTGCCCTGGAACCCATGGGCTCTTACCTTCTTAACCAATCTCCCATGCGGGACCTTATCAAAAGCCTTACTGAAGTCCATGTAGACTACATCAACTGCTTTACCCACATCTACACATCTAGTCACCTCCTCAAAAAATTCAATCAAGTTTGTTAACATGATCTCCCCCTGACAAAGCCATGCTGACTATCCTTGATTAATCCCTGCCTCTCTAAATGGAGTTTAATCCTGTCCCTCAGAATTTTTCCAATAATTTTCCTACCACTGATGTTAGACTCACCAGCCTGTAATTACCTGGTTTATCCCTGCTACCCTTCTTGAATAATGGTACCACATTCGCTGTCCTCCAGTCCTCTGGCACCTCTCCTGTGGCCGGAGAGGATTTGAAAATTTGTGTCAGAGCCCCTGCTATCTCCTCCCTTGCCTCCATATAACAGCCTGGGATACATCTCATTGGGGCCTGGGGATTCATCCTCTTTTAAGCCTGTTAAAACAGCTAATACCTCCTCCCTTTCAATGCTAATTAGTTCGAGTGTATCACAAACCCCTCCCTGATCTCTAGACCCACATCGTCCTTCTCCATAGTGAACACAGATAAAAAGTAATAATTTAAACCCTCACCTACGTCCTCCAGCTCCACACACAGATTGCCACTTTGGTCCTTAATGGGCCCTACTCTTTCCCTGGTTATCCTCTTGCCCCTAACATACTTATAAAACGCCTTGAGATTTTCCTTTATCTTGTCCGCCAGTGATTTTTCATGCCCCCTCTTCGTTCTCCTAATTACTTTTTTAAGTACCCCCCCCCCAACCGCCCCCAAAACTTTCTATACTCCTCTAGGGCCTCCCCTGTTTTCAGCGCTCTGAATCTGCCATAAGCCTCCTTTTTTTCCTGATCCAATCTTCTATATCCCTTGACATCCAGGGTTCCCTGGACTTGTTGGTCCTACCCTTCACCTTTACAGGAACATGTTGGCCCTGCACTCTCACTATTTCCTTTTTGAATGACTCCCACTGGTCTGATGTACTTTCCTACAAGTAGCTGCTCCCAGTCTACTTTAGCCAGATCCTGTTTTATCCTATTGAATCGGCCTTCCCCCAATTCGGTACCTTTATTTCAGTTCCATCTTTGTCCTTTTCCATAACGACCTTAAATGTTAGAGTTATAGTCACTATCCCCGAAATGCTTCCCCACTGACACTTCTACCATTTGTCCGGCTTCATTCTCTAAGAGTTGGTCCAGTACCACCCCTTCTCTTGTAGGACTTTCTACGCACTGGCTATTATTACCCTATTATTTTTACACCTCTCTGAGATTTTTTTTTTATTCATTCATGGGATGTGGGCATCGCTGGCCAGGCCAGCTTTTATTGCCCATCCCCAATTGCCCTTGAGAAGGTGGTAATTTGCCTACATATCTGCTCCTCTGTCTCTCCCTGACTATTTGGAGGCCTGTAGTACACTCCCAGCCAAGTGATTGCCCCCTTTTAAGTTCTACCCATATGGCCTCATTTGAGGTGCCTTCTATTATATCATCCCTCCTTACTGCAGTAATTGACTCGTTGATCAACAGTGCAATACCACCTCCTCTTTAACCCCCTCCCCTGTCACACCTGAAGATTCTATACCCTGGAATATTGAGCTGCCAGTCCTGCCCTTCACTCAACCATGTCTCAGTAATAGCAATAATATCATATTCCCAAGTGTTAATCAACATCCTCAATTCATCTGCCTTACTTGTAAGACTCCTTGCGTTAAATTAGATGCAATCCAGCTTTGCATTTTTCACTTGTGTCTTAACAGGTCTAGATTTGCTCTGTCTTCCAGACTGACTTAGTTTCTCTTCTATATTTGACTGTGCATCACCCCCTACTGTACCTCCACTCTGTATCCCACCCCCCCGCCAAATTAGTTTAAACCCCCCCCCCCCAACAGCACTAGCAAATCTCCCAGCAAAGATGTTGGTCCTGTTCCGAGACCTATGTTTACAAAGGTGGCACTTCTGACAGAGCACTCAGTGCCAGCACCAGGAGTATCAGCCTCCAGACGGGGGCTTGAACTCATGACTTTCTGCCTCAGAGGGGAGCATGCTACCCATTGAGCCAAAGCTGGACCAAGAGCTCCAATGGTATATGTAGAATATGTGGCTGTTAGTGTGTGTTTGTGCACTGTGCCCCCTAGTCCTGTACCATCAATTAATGGGATCAGCTTTTCTTTGTCTACCTTTTCTAAACCTGTCATAATCTTGTACATCTCTTATCAAACCTTCCCTCAATCTCCTTTATTCCAGGGAGAACAACCCCAGCTTTTCCAACCTAACCTTGTAGCTACAATTCCTCATCCCTGGAACCATTCTGGTAAATCTTCTCTCTACCCTCTCAAGGACCTTCACATCCTTCCTGAAGTGTGTTGACCAGAACTGGACACAATACTCTCGTTGTGGCCTAACCAGAACTTTATTCAGTACTTTGGTCAGCATAACTTCCCTGCTTTTCTACTCAATACCTTTATTTATGAAGCCCAAGATTCCATATACTCTGTTAATTATTTTCTCAGTATGTCCTGCCCCCTTCAAAGATCTATGCACATGAATCCCAGGTCCCTCTGTTCCTGCACACTCTTTAGAACTATGCCATTAAGTCTATATTGCCTCACCCTATCCCTTTTGCCAAAATGCATCACCTCACATTTCTCTGTATTAAATTCTATCTGCCACTAGTCTGTCCATTCTGCCACCTATCTATGTCATATTGCAGTCAATTGGTATCATCCTCACTGTCTGCCACACCTCCAAATTTGGTATCATGGACAAATTTTGAACTTTTACTCTGTATTCCAAGATCCAAGTCATTTATATATATATATATATAAAGAAAGCAGCAGTTATGGTACTGAAGCTTAGGAACACCACTGTCTACCATCCTCCAGTCTGAAAAACAACTATTTATCACGACTTGCTGTTTTCTGTCCTTAAGCTCTCATATCCAGGGAAGACTGGACGATTATGACCAGCCCTTCCACTATTTCCGCTGCCACTTCCTTTAGCAACCTTGGATGTAGGCCATCCGGACCAGGTGACTTATCCACTCTAAGCATAGCCAGCCTTTTTAGTGCATCCTTCCTATTAATTTTCACCCCATCCATTACCACTACCATCTCCACTTCTACTGATATTTTGTCAGTAACCTCTTCCTTTGTAAACACTGGAACAAAGTACTCATTAGTAGCTTCTGTTATGATCCTGTAGTTTTCTTTTCTTTTCCGGGAAGAATATGGTGTGCCTTTAAGGCTGGAAAGGGAGCAGTACTGTTTTAAGGCAACCAGTTCCAGAGACTGAGTCAAAGAATGCATTCTCGTTGCCCCGGGATACAGCCACTCAGGACCAAAGACACGAAATACATTGTTGCTGATTGGTGTTTGAAACTAGTTGAAAAACTGACTTTTGAGACACAGTTAACGGAGACGGACACAGACAGCTGGACCAGCATATACTGAAGGAAATGAGAGCTCTCTCTTGGTTTATTTAAACCCTATTTAATGCACTCTCAGAATTCTGATGTCAAGCCAGATTAATTTCTTAAAAGAAAATAACCAAATTCCTTTAACTACTGAACTGTAGTTGTTGAAATTCGTCGCTGGAAAAGAAGAGCTTCAATTCAACTGCTGAACTAGACTACGGACTGTTCTACTGTTGAAAAACCTTTCTTCCCCCCATTGGACGACTGTGAGGACTTCAAGGAACCTTAGACTATTCCACATTGGAAGATTTCACGTCAGCAGGAGTGTAAATATGCAAGGACTCTAATTTTTTCCATTTTAAATGTTGTTTATATCTTAGTTGTGTTTAAGAATTTAGTTTTTCTAATTAAACAGTTAATTTGTTGATCTAAAGACACTTGGTTTGGTTAGCTTTATTTGGGGGTTAATTCTTCTTTGGCCTCCTTGTCTCGAGAGACAATGGGTAAGCGCCTAGAGGTTGTTAGTGGTTTGTGGAGCAGCGCCTGGAGTGGCTATAAAGAGCAAACAAAGGACAGTACAGCACAGGAACAGGCCATTTGGCCCTCCAAGCCTGCGCCGATCTTGATGCCTGCCGAAACTAAAACCTTCTGCACTTCTGGGGTCCGTATCCCTCTATTCCCGTCCCATTCATGTATTTGTCAAGGTACTTCTTAAATGTCGCCATCGTACCTGCTTCCACCACCTCCCCCGGCAGCAAGTTCCAGGCACTCACCACCCTCTGTGTAAAGAACTTGCCTCGCACATCCCCTCTAAACTTTACCCCTCGCACCTTAAACCTATGTCCCCTAGTAACTGACTCTTCCACCCTGGGAAAAAGCTTCTGACTATCCACTCTGTCCATGCCGCTCATAACTTTGTAAACCTCTATCATGTCGCTCCTCCACCTCCGCCGTTCCAGTGAAAACAATCCTAGTTTATCCAACCTCTCCTCGTAGCTAATGCCCTCCAGACCAGGCAACATCCTGGTAAACCTCCTCTGTACCCTCTCCAAAGCCTCCACGTCCTTCTGGTAGTGTGGCGACCAGAATTGCACGCAATATTCCAAGTGTGGCCTAACTAAGGTTCTGTACAGCTGCAACTTGACTTGCCAATTTTTATACTCTATGCCCCGACCGATGAAGGCAAGCATGCCGTATGTCTTCTTGACTACCTTATCCACCTGCGTTGCCACTTTCAGTGACCTGTGGACCTGTATGCCCAGATCTCTCTGCCTGTCAATACTCCTAAGGGTTCTGCCATTTACTGTATACTTCCCACCTGTATTAGATCTTCCAAAATGCATTACCTCACATTTGTCCGGATTAAACTCCATCTGCCATTTCTCCGCCCAAGTCTCCAACCGATCTATATCCTGCTGTATCCTCTCACAATCCTCATCACTATCCGCATCTCCACCAACCTTTGTGTCATCCGCAAACTTACTAATCAGACCAGCTACATTTTTCTCCAAATCATTTATATATACTACAAAGAGCAAAGGTCCCAGCACTGATCCCTGTGGAACACCACTAGTCACAGCCCTCCATTCAGAAAAGCACCCTTCCACTGCTACCCTCTGTCTTCTATGACCGAGCCAATTCTGTATCCATCTTGCCAGCTCACCTCTGATCCTGTGTGACTTCACCTTTTGTATCAGTCTGCCATGAGGGACCTTGTCAAAGGCTTTGCTGAAGTCCATATAGACAACATCCACTGCCCTGCCTGCATCAATCATCTTCGTCACTTCCTCAAAAATTCCATCAAGTTAGTGAGACACGACCTCCCCTTCACAAAACCATGCTGCCTCTCGCTAATAAGTTCATTTGTTTCCAAATGGGAGTAAATCCTGTCCCAAAGAATCCTCTCCAATAATTTCCCTACCACTGATGTAAGGCTCATCAGCCTATAATTTCCTGGACTATCCTTGCTACCCTTCTTAAACAAAGGAAAACATTGGCTATTCTCCAGTCCTCTGGGACCTCACCTGTAGCCAATGAGAATACAAAGATTTCTGTCAAGGCCCCAGCAATTTCCTCCCTTGCCTCCCTCAGTATTCTGGGGTAGATCCCATCAGGCCCTGGGACTTAATGCTTTGCAAGACGCCCAACACCTCCTCCTTTTTGATAACGACATGACCCAGACTATCTACACTCCCTTCCCTAGACTCATCATCTGCCAAGTCCTTCTCTTTGGTGAATACTGATGCAAAGTACTCATTTAGTACCTCGCCCATTTCCTCTGGCTCCACGCATAGATTCCCTCCTCTGTTCTTGAGTGGGCCAACCCTTTCCTTGGCTACCCTCTTGCTCTTTATATACGTATAAAAAGCCTTGGGATTCTCCTTAATCCTGTTTGCCAATGACTTTTCAAGATTCCTTTTAGCCCTCCTGACTCCTTGCTTAAGTTCCTTCCTACTTTTTTTATATTCCTCAAGGGCTTCGTCTGTTCCCAGCCTTCTCGTCCTTACGAATGCTTCCTTTTTCTTTTTGACTAGGCTCACAATATCCCTCGTTATCCAAGGTTCCCAAAACTTGCCAAACTTATCCTTCTTCCTCACAGGAACATGCCGGTCCTGGATTCTAATCAACTGACATTTGAAAGACTCCCACATGTCAGTTTTCGTTGTGCAGCTTTTCCAGGAGCACAGGCATTGCGAGCGAGGAGTGAACAGCTGGGAAGTCAGTTTCATCGGGAGTTTCGGTGGAGCAGGGACTGCTGGCTTTTCCAGGAGCACAGGCATTGCGAGCGAGGAGTGAACAGCTGGGAAGTCAGTTTCATCGGGAGTTTCGGTGGAGCAGGGACTGCTGGCTTTTCCAGGAGCACAGGCATTGCGAGCGAGGAGTGAACAGCTGGGAAGTCAGTTTCATCGGGAGTTTCGGTGGAGCAGGGACTGCTGGCTTTTCCAGGAGCACAGGCATTGCGAGCGAGGAGTGAACAGCTGGGAAGTCAGTTTCATCGGGAGTTTCGGTGGAGCAGGGACTGCTGGATAAGTAGAAACCTATATATTTGGGCTGTTTCTGAACCCGAGACACTACTCTTGTAGTGTCTCCCACCCGCCCTCCTCCTCTTACCAAAAAAGGACTCGGTTGTGTGTAGGTAAGGTAAGGCTTTTTCTATTTCTCTTCTTATTTTATCTTGTGATTGGTTAAAAACTTGGGAATTTAGAATAGTGGGAATGGAGGTTAAGGCAGTTGAATGTTCCTCCTGCAGAATGTGGGAGGTAAGGGTCGCCAAGGGTGTCCCTGCTGACTGCATCTGCGGGAAGTGCACCCAGCTCGAGCTCCTCGAGGACCGCGTTAGGGAACTGGAGCTGGAGCTGGAGGAACTTCGGATCATTCGGGAGGCGGAGGGGATTATTGAGAGGAGTTATCGGGAGGCAGTCACACCTCAGGTAAAAGAAGAAGGTAGATGGGTTACCGTCAGGGGAAGGAGAGGGAACCAGCAGGCAGTGCAGGGAGCCCCTGTGGCCGTTTCCCTCAACAACAGGTATACCGTTTTGGATACTGTTGCGGGGGACGACTTACCAGGGGTAGGCAATGGGATACAGGTCTCTGGCGCAGAGTCTGTCCCTGTTGCTCAGAAGGGAAGGGGTAAGAGGAGCAGAGCATTAGTCATTGGGGACTCCATAGTTAGGGGAACAGATAGGAGGTTTTGTGGGAACGAGAGAGACTCACGGTTGGTGTGTTGCCTCCCAGGTGCCAGGGTACGTGATGTCTCGGATCGTGTTTTTGGGATCCTCAAGGGGGAGGGGGAGCAGCCCCAAGACGTGGTCCACATAGGCACCAACGACATAGAGAGAGGAGTTGAACACGTGGCTGCAGGGATGGTGTAGAAGGGAGGGTTTTGGTTTCCTGGATAATTGGGGCTCTTTCTGGGGTAGGTGGGACCTCTACAAACAGGATGGTCTTCACCTGAACCAGAGGGGTACCAATATCCTGGGGGGGGAGATTTGCTAGTGCTCTTCGGGGGGGGGTTTAAACTAATTCAGCAGGGGGATGGGAACCTAAATTGTAGTTCCAGTGTGCAGGATGTTGAGAGTAGTGAGGTCAGGGATAAGGTTATAAGGACACAAGAGGGCACTGGCAAGCAAGAGCTTGATTTAAAATGTGTCTACTTCAACGCCAGGAGCATCCGGAATAAGGTGGGTGAGCTTGCAGCATGGGTTGGTACCTGGGATCTCGATGTTGTGGCCATTTCAGAGACATGGGTAGAGCAGGGACAGGAATGGATGTTGCAGGTTCCGGGATTTAGATGTTTCACTAAGAACAGAGAAGATGGTAAAAGAGGGGGGGGTGTGGCATTGTTAATCAAGGAAAGTATTACAGCGGCAGAAAGGACGTTTGAGGACTCGTCTACTGAGGTAGTCTGGGCCGAGGTTAGAAACAGGAGAGGAGAGGTCACCCTGTTGGGAGTTTTCTATAGACCTCCAAATAGTTCCAGAGATGTAGAGGAAAGGATAGCAAAGATGATTCTTGACAGGAGCGAGAGTAACAGGGTAGTGGTTATGGGGGACTTTAACTTTCCAAATATTGACTGGAAATACTATAGTTCGAGTACTTTAGATGGGTCTGTTTTTGTCCAGTGTGTGCAGGAGGGTTTTCTGACACAGTATGTAGACAGGCCAACCAGGGGCGATGCCACATTGGATTTGGTACTGGGTAATGAACCCGGCCAGGTGTTAGATTTAGAAGTTGGTGAGCACTTTGGTGATAGTGATCACAATTCGGTTAGGTTTACCTTAGCGATGGGCAGGGACAGGCATATACAGCAGGGCAAGAATTATAGCTGGGGGAAAGGAAATTATGATGCGATTAGGCAAGATTTAGGATGCGTAGGATGGGGAAGGAAACTGCAGGGGATGGGCACAATCGAAATGTGGAGCTTATTCAAGGAGCAGCTACTGCGTGTCCTTGATAAGTATGTACCTGTCAGGCAAGGAGGAACTTGTCGAGCGAGGGAGCCGTGGTTTACTAAAGAAGTTGAAGAGCTTGTCAAGCGGAAGAAGAAGGCTTATGTTAGGATGAGACGTGAAGGCTCAGTTAGGGCGCTTGAGAGTTACAAGCTAGCCAGGAAGGATCTAAAGGGAGAGCTAAGAAGAGCAAGGAGAGGACACGAGAAGTCATTGGCGGATAGGATCAAAGAAAACCCTAAGGCTTTCTATAGGTATATCAGGAATAAAAGAATGACTAGAGATAGGTTAGGGCCAATCAAGGATAGTAGTGGGAAGTTGTGTGTGGAATCGGAGGAGATAGGGGAAGTGTTAAATGAATATTTTTCGTCAGTATTTACAGTGGAGAAAGAAAATGTTGTCGAGGAGAATACTGAGATACAGACTACTAGGCTAGATGGGATTGAGGTTCACAAGGAGGAGGTGTTAGCAATTTTGGAAAGTGTGAAAATAGATAAGTCCCCTGGGCCAGATGGGATTTATCCTAGGATTCTCTGGGAAGCCAGGGAGGAGATTGCAGAGCCTTTGTCCTTGATTTTTATGTCGTCATTGTCGACAGGAATAGTGCCGGAAGACTGGAGGATAGCAAATGTTGTCCCCTTGTTCAAGAAGGGGAGTAGAGACAGCCCTGGTAATTATAGACCTGTGAGCCTTACTTCGGTTGTGGGTAAAATGTTGGAAAAGGTTATAAGAGACAGGATTTATAATCATCTTGAAAAGAATAAGTTCATTAGAGATAGTCAGCACGGTTTTGTGAAGGGTAGGTCGTGCCTCACAAACCTTATTGAGTTTTTTGACAAGGTGACCAAACAGGTGGATGAGGGTAAAGCCGTGGATGTGGTCTATATGGATTTCAGTAAGGCGTTTGATAAAGTTCCCCACGGTAGGCTATTGCAGAAAATACAGAAGTATGGGATTGAAGGTGAATTAGTGCTTTGGATCAGAAATTGGCTAGCTGAAAGAAGACAGAGGGTGGTGGTTGATGGTAAATGTTCATCCTGGAGTATAGTTTCTAGTGGTGTACCGCAAGGATCTGTTTTGGGGCCACTGCTGTTTGTCATTTTTATAAATGACCTGGATGAGGGTGTAGAAGGGTGGGTTAGTAAATTTGCGGATGACACGAAGGTTGGTGGAGTTGTGGATAGTGCCGAAGGATGTTGTAGGTTACAGAGGGACATAGATAGGCTGCAGAGCTGGGCTGAGAGATGGCAAATGGAGTTTAATGCGGAAAAGTGTGAGGTGATTCACTTCGGAAGGAGTAACAGGATTGCAGAATACTGGGCTAATGGGAAGATTCTTGGTAGTGTAGATGAGCAGAGAGATCTTGGTGTCCAGGTACATAAATCCCTGAAAGTTGCCACCCAGGTTAATAGAGCTGTTAAGAAGGCATATGGTGTGTTAGCTTTTATTAGTAGGGGGATCGAGTTTAGGAGCCACGAGGTCATGCTGCAGATGTACAGAACTCTGGTGCGGCCGCACCTGGAGTATTGCGTGCAGTTCTGGTCACCACATTATAGGAAGGATGTGGAAGCTTTGGAAAAGGTGCAGAGGAGATTTACTAGGATGTTGCCTGGTATGGAGGGAAGGTCTTACGAGGAAAGGCTGAGGGACTTGAGGTTGTTTTCGTTAGAGAGAAGGAGGAGAAGAGGTGACTTAATAGAGACATATAAGATAATCAGAGGGTTGGACAGGGTGGATAGTGAGAGCCTTTTTCCTCGGATGGTGATGGCAAACAAGAGGGGAGATAGCTTTAAGTTGAGGGGTGATAGATATAGGACAGATGTTCTTCCTCTTAGTCTTACTGGCCTTATATACTAGTTCCCCCTCAGTTATTTCACCTGCTGACCTACTGCTCTGGTTCCCACCCCTCCTGCCACACTAGTTTAAACCCTCCTGAGGCCAATTCTAGAGTGACACTCTTCTACAGGCGCTGCAGATAAAATTGGTTGTCGGGGCTGTTACACAGTTGGCTCTCTCCTTGCACTTCTGTCTCTTTTCCTGCCAACTGTTAAGTCTCTTCGACTTGCCACTCTTTAGCCCCGCCTTTATGGCTGTCCACCAGCTCTGGCGATCACTGGCAACTGACTCCCACGACTTGTGGTCAATGTCACAGGACTTCATGTCGCGTTTGCAGAATTTGGCTGGGTCTTTTTCATTTGGATAGGAATCAATGGTGCGTTTCTCCCACCACAATCAGAATCGTATATTTTTGATTGGGGACTTTGACTTGAACGTTCGGTCATAACATATTAATTGGGGGCTCATCCAGGATTGAATCATATTTAATTCGGTGGCTCGCGTCTGGGATCAGAATCTGTCTAATTTGGAGGGCTCGCATTTGGAATCATATTAATTACTTGTTTCTGGGATAACATATTTACATTGGGGTCTTGCGTTTGGCATCGTGTTTAATTTCGCTCGCATCTGGGATCATAGCAATTGGAAACTCAATTGTTGGGATCTAAATCTAACACCAATTACAAAGAAATAAAAGAACCATGTCTCTTGTATACAGTCTATACCATTGTAATGGCATTAGTGGTTGCAGCAGAGTTTTTGGGAAAGCAGAATGATTTGATAACTTTAACTAAGAACAAATTAAAAGAATTGGCAGCGAAATTGAGGCTGTAATTGAAATCAGGTGCCAAAAAAGCAGAGATAATTCACATAATAGCCGAACATCTGGAATTAGTAGAAGAAGGTGATGATGATGGTGAAGCTGAAGGGGAATACAAGGCACAAGAAAGGGAATATGAGAGACAAGAAAGTAGTAGGTCTGAGAGTGATGCAGCGATATTGGCGAGGATTCAGTTAGAAACAAAAAAACTTGAGGCTGGAAAAGAATTAAGAAAACTTGAATTGGAGGAAAGGGAGAAAGAGAGAGCATTTCGGAGAGGAAGTGAAAGAGAAGAGAGGGAATTTAAGGTGGAACTAAGACAAAAGGGTAGTCTTGAATCCAGGGAAAATTCGGATCAGGAAGAATCTGAATTTAGATCAGGACCCAGCGAAAAGTTGTTTAAATTTATACAGGCTCTTCCTAAGTTCGAGGAAAGGGATGTAGAGGCATTTTTCATATCTTTTGAAAAGATAGCCAAACTGATGAAATGACCGAAAGAAAGCTGGACACTGCTTATGCAGGGCAGGCTGGTAGGCAGAGCTCATGAAGTTTATGCCATGCTTCCTGAAGAGGCTTCTGCAGATTATGAGATGGCAAAAAAGGTTATTCAGAACTGTTCTGATGAAGGGTCACTGACCTGAAACATTAACTCTGCTTCTCTCTCCACCGATGCTGCCAGACCTGCTGAGTATTTCCAGCATTTCTTGTTTTTATTTCAGATTTCCAGTATCTGCAGTATTTTGCTTTTATTCCGGGAATATTTCCTGTGTGTGTAGTCACCCAAGCAATGGCTAAACAGGATCCATTGTTGGAGGTAGAAGGGGCACCACAAATAGATAGCCAAGTATCTGAAACCTTATTTGGGTATTTAGATAATCCAAATGAGTTGTTTAACAGATTGTCTATTATTGCAGCACAGCAAGCTGATCCAGAGATATCCCGAATAGCACAGACGGCTCTGACAGAAGCTGAGGAGAAAGGAGTTCTGGAAGGCTATTATATGGCAAATGGGGTTTTGAGGAGGAAGTGGAAACTACCTCATAGCCCTGCCGATGAAGACTGGACACTTGTTGAACAGATAGTGCTGCCACCTAAATATCAACAAGGATTAGTAAGATTAACACATGACATTTCTTTTGCAGGACATAGGGGAATTCGGAAGACTAAATCAATAATAAGCAAACATTATTACTGGCCAGGTCTTACAAAGGAGGTGAGACAATTTTGTAAGACATACCACACCTGTCAAACGGTGGGAAAACCTACCATAAAACCAGGGGATGATGTTTTAGTGTTGTTACCATCACAGGGAGAACCAGTGAAAGCACGGTTCAGTGACCCATATAGAGTGATCAAAAGAGTGGGTAAGGTAGATTACTTGATTGACATCCCTGATCACCGGAAGAAGAACCAGTTGCGTCACATTAATTTGCTCAAACCATATTACCGCAGGGAGGTGGATAAGCCAGTACAGTACATCCTTGTTGCTTCGGTCCAGACAGACAGGCCCAAGTGGAAGCAGAGGTACAATGCATGCTGAAGGGCAACTTAGATGAACCTAGTCAGGACAACTGGAATTCACAGATGGTCTTGATGACTAAACCCTGGTGGGACGGTTCAAACTTGCATCGACTCTAGAAAAGTCACTGTGGTAAAGAAAGCAGACTTCTACCCAAATTCTCATTTAAAGGACTATAAGGACAGAGTGGGCAACACAATGTGTCTTAAAGAGACAGATGTGTTGGAGGAAACCTGTCAAATTCCTTTGACACCCCAGGGTAAGAAAAACTCAGCTTCTGTTACACTGGACAGAGTTTTCCAGTGTCAAGTGATGTCACATAGGTTAAGGGGTACACGAGAAACTTCTCAGAGAATAGTGAACCCAATAGTGGTCAGTGCTCCTAGCTGCGCAGCTCACCTGACTGAGGTGATGGACAATAGGGACACTTGGAAAGAAGGCACAAAATAATTCGAAGACTATGCTTGGAAGTTTGAAATGGGTTAATTGGAACAACCTTTTGAAAATTTAAAGCTGAAATGTTCAGATGGAACTCGTTGCTGTAGTCTAAACATTTTAGAAAAGTGTATGCCTATAAATGCAGGAAAAAATGTGTTAGCGTTTTTTTTTCAAATTGTATTTTTTACACATTGTAATGAAATGCATTTCAGGACTGGCGTTTCATTCCACCAGCGGCAGAGGTGTTATGATCCTGTAGTTGTTTTTTCTTTTCCAGGAAGAATGCAGTCTGCCTTTAAGGCTGGAAAAGGAACGGTACTGCTTTAAGGCAACAAGCTCCAGAAACTGAGTCAAAGAATGCGTTCACGTTGCCCTGGGATACAGCCACTCAGAGACTGTGATTCAAAGAGTACATTCTCGTTGCCATAGGATACAGCCACTCAGGACCAAAGACACGAGATACATTGTTGCTAATTGACATTTGAAAGTAGTTGAAAAACTGGCTTTTGAGACACAGTTAACGGAGACAGACACAGATAGCTGACCAGCATATACTGAAGGAAATGAGAGCTCTATAGGGTTAATTTAAACCCTATTTATTACACAGTCAGAATTCTGATGTCAAGCCAGATTAATTTCTTAAAAGAAAATAACCAAATTCCTTTAACTACTGAACTGTAATTGTTGAAATTCATCGTTGGAAAAGAAGAGCATCAATTCAACTGCTGAACTAGACTACGGACTTTTCTACTGTTGAAGAACTTTTTTTTCCCCTATCGGACGGCTGTGAGGACTTCAAGCAACCTTGGACGGTTCCACATTGGAAGATTTCACTTCAGCAGGAGTGTAAATCTGCAAGGACTCTATTTTTTTCTATTTTAAATGTTGTTTATATCTTAGTAGTGTTTAAGAATTTAGTTTTCTAATTAAAAAGTTAGTTTGTTGATCTAAAGACACCTGGTTTGGTTAGCCTCATTCGGGGGTTAATAGATGGTCAATTTATAGTCATAGAGTCATAGAGTTATACAGCACAGAAACAGGCCCTTCGGCCCATTGTGTCTGTGACAGCCATCAAGTACCTACCTATTCTAATCCCATTTTCCAGCACTTGGCCCCTAGCCTTGTATACTATGGCGTTTCAAGTGCTCATCTAAATACTTCTTAAATGTTGTGAGGGTTCTTGCCTCTACCACCTCTTCAGGCAGTGTGTTCCAGATTCCAACCACCCTCTGGGTGAAAAGATTTTTCCTCAAATCCCCTCTAAACCTCCTGCCCCTTACCTTAAATCTATGCCGCCTGGTTATTGACCCCTCCGCTAAGGGAAAACGTTTCTTCCTATCTATCCTATCAATGCCCCTCATAATTTTGTATACCTCAATCAGGTCCCCCCTCAGCCTTCTCTGTTCTAAGGAAAACAACCGTAGCCTATCCAGTCTCTCTTCATAGCTGAAATGCTCCAGCCCAGGCAACATCCTGGTGAATCTCCTCTGCACCCTCTCCAGTGCAATCAAATCCTTCCTGTAGTGTGGTGCCCAGAACTGTACACAGTACTCCAGCTGTGGCCTAACTAGCATTTTATACAGCTCCATCATAACCTCCCTGCTCTTATATTCTATGCCTCAGCTAATAAAGGCAAGTATCCCATATGCCTTCCTAACCACCTGATCGACCTGTGCTGCTGCCTTCAGTGATCTATGGACAAGTACACCAAGGTCCCTCTGACACTCTGTACTTCCCAGGGTCCTACCATCCATTGTATATTCCCTTGCCTTGTTAGTCCACCCAAAATGCATCACCTCACACTTCTCAGGATTAAATTCCATTTGCTACTGCTCCGTCCATTTTACCAGCTCATCGATATCGTCCTGTAATCTAAGGCTTTCTTCCTCACTATTTACGACACCACCAATTTTCATGTCATCTGCGAACTTACTGATCATACCTCCTATATTCACGTCTAAATCATTAATGTACACTACAAACAGTAAGGGTCCCAGCACCAATCCCTGTGGTACGCCACTGGTCACAGGCTTCCACTCACAAAAACAACCCTCGCCCATCACCCTCTGCCTCCTGCCACTAAGCCAATTTTGGATCCAATTTGCCAAATTGCCCTGGAACCCATGGGCTCTTACCTTCTTAACCAATCTCCCATGCGGGACCTTATCAAAAGCCTTACTGAAGTCCATGTAGACTACATCAACTGCTTTACCATCATCTACACATCTAGTCACCCCCTCGAAAAATTCAATCTAGTTTGTTAGACACGATCTCCCCCTGACAAAGCCATGCTGACTATCCCTGATTAATCTCTGCCTCTCCAAGTGGAGATTAATCTTGTCCTTCGGAATTTTTTGCAATAGTTCCCCAACCACTGATGTTAGACTCACCGGCCTGTAATTACCTGGTTTATCCCCGCTACCCTTCTTGAATTATGGTACCACATTCGCTGTCCTCCAGTTTTCTGGTACCTCTCCTGTAGCCAGAGAGGATTTGAAAATTTGTGTCAGAGCCCCTGCTATCTCCTCCCTTGCCTCATATAACAGTCTGGGATACATCGGTTCTGGGCCTGGGGATTTATCCACTTTTAAGCCCGCTAAAACAGCTAATACTTCCTCTCTTTCAATGCTAATATGTTCAAGTATATCACAATCCCCCTCCCTGATCTCTACACCAACATCGTCCTTCTCCATAGTGAACACAGATGAAAAGTAATCATTTAAAACCTCACCTATGTCCTCCAGCTGCACACATAGATTGTCACTTTGGTCCCTAATGGGCCCTACTCTTTCCCTGGTTATCCTCTTACCCTTAATATACTTATTATGCGCCTTGGGATTTTCCTTTATCTTGCCAGCCAGTGTTTTTTCATGTCCCCGCTTCGCTCTCCTAATTACTTTTTTAAGTACCCCCCTACACTTTCTATACTCCTCTAGGGCCTCCGCTGTTTTGGCTGGGTCTTTCTTTAATTTGAAAAGTTTAAAATGATATGTTAGGCAATCTGTGGAGGGACGGGACTGAATCAACGGTGCGTTTCTCCCACCACAATTAGAATCGTATATTTTGATTGGGGGCTTTGACTTGAGCGGTCATAACACTTTGCCCTGCGCCTCTCAGCATATATCACCATCTTTATCTCTCTTATCTGAGGAATCAATCTAGTGAACCTTTGTTGCACTCCTTTTAGGGCAAGTAGATCCTTCCTTAGGTAAGGTGATCAAAGCTGTGTGTATAGTGTGTATAGTACTCTCCTGGTTTCAGCAAAGCTTTTTCCAATTGCAGCAAAACGTCGTTACACTTGAACTCCAATCGAAATGCAGTAAATGCTAACATACCATTTACATGGTGATGTTGAACTGTGATGCCCTCCACAGCCTGTGATCATCATTGTCTAGGCTTGCACAGGGCAGGAATGGTCACTTGAGCAAGTGAGACTGAACACCTGGTGTTAGCCAGCTTGTTATATTAATATGAGCTGAGTCAATGACAGGCAATACACTCAGAAACAAAGTTCACACATATTCAAAGTTTAATCTTTTAGATAAGGTGAAACACTAAAGGTAAAAGAGGTTTAGGGAAAGAATTACAGAGCTTGGGGCCTAGGCAGCTGAAGGCACGGCCACCAATAGTAGAGTGAAGGAAATGGGGGATGCATGAAAGGTCAGAATTGGAGGAGTGTTGAGATCTCACAGGGTTGTGGGCTGGAAGGGATCACAGAGATAAGGAAGGGTGAGGCCATGGAGGGATTTGAAAACAAGGATGAGAATTTTAAACTCACATTGTTGCCAGATCAGGAGCCAGTGTAGGTTAGTAAGCACAGGGGTGTGGGTAAGTGAGACTGGATGCAAATCAGGATTCGGGCAGCAGAGTTTTGAATGAGCTTAAATTTACGGAGGCAGCAAGGTGGGAGGCTGGCCAGGGGAGCATTGGAATAGTCAAGTCTGGAGCTGGTAAAAATAACCTTTAAATACAGTTCCAAGTTACATAACATCCTAACTTGGACCTATAATCACCATTTATTCATCATCCTGGAATTCCGCATCATGGGATCACAAGGACTGAGTAGTTCAGGAAGGAGGCCCATCACCATCACCTTCTCAGGACAACTAGGAAGAGGCTATAAACACCAGCCTTGCCCGCAATGCCCAGATGCTGAGAGTGAACTTACCACCGCCTTCCTAGCCTAAGCCCAAATGTAGGGGTTGTGACTAATACTATAGATGCTTTGAGTGTCAGAGTGGAAATTGTTGTTGTCAAAGTTTGAAAGGTCCCAATCATTCTGCTAACCCCACAAATCAGTGACCAACCAAAGCAGGAGCCCAGTTCTCACATCCAGACCAGTGTGTCGAGGCAGTGTCTTGGGTAAATGCCACATGTTTCTCCCCGCCCACCCACTTTTCAGTTCGGCCTTCTCACATGACAACAGGTGTACCACCCTGGGGAAAGGTTCAGAGGGCAGCTGCAAGAATGATCCCCAGTGTAAAGAACCTCAGCTACTCAGATAGACTTGAAGATCTTGGTCTACTCACTTTACAGCAATGTCACAGGGGTGACCTGATAGATAATTAAAAGGTTAGGCCGCATCCCTGTTGATAGATGATTCCAGTTTGACATATAGTGGAGGACCAGAGACATGAATTTAATCTCTGAAAGAGTAGGAATAGATGATATTGGGTCTTCTTTTTGCAGAGAGCAGTGAGCCTCTGGAATGTATTGCTGGCTGGAGCGATGAGTCTCTGGACGTCAAGAGGCAGAGATCCCATCATATAGAAAGTAAGTGGATTAACAGATAACATTTGGTCCATATGATCTCTTGCACTGGTTTCAACCAGCGTCAGGCATTTAGCAGAGTATTTTTTCCCCCTTAGTAGCCATGGGGTTTTTGCTGTGATTTTTTGTTTCCTCTCCCAGCTACACGGTTGCCAGAGGGTTGCCAAGTCTCCAGGAATTGAAGATTACTCAAAGCAAGCAAAAACCTATGAGAAAAACCATTGGGGCATTACATCAAAATTGTAGGCTTCTTTTGTTTTCTTTGAGCACTTCAATTTATTAGTTATAAAAGTATTAGAGATGGGAAAATGGCTGACCAAGGGCCAAATATCCAATTGAGTAATGACAAGCTCTTTGCTTTCCAATTGGCTGGGAAGACAGGGTGCTGCTTTCCAATTGGCTGGGAAGGCAGGGTGCTGCAAGGATAGACATGTCGGGCATCCAGCAGCAGGACTGTGGTGGGGGTGGTGGGGGGTGGTGGGGGGCGCAATAGGAGCAGAAGGTCATAAACTCTCCAGGAATATATTCAACCAGAGCTGGTAATTCTTGGCTGTGAGCTAGTGGGGAAATATCCAGTTGCAGTACTCCAGCCATCTTGGAGTATGGGGCAGGCCTAATGGACCAGATACTCTTTTCCTGCCTGTCATTTTGAGATGTTCCCACGTTTTGCCAGGCGCTCTCAAACAGGAAATGACAAAGAATTTTACAGAAGCGAAGAAGGCCAATCGGCCCATCTTGCCTGTGCTACAACTAGTAGCTGCAGGAAATTTATTCACACTCCAGGGCTCAAATCCCCCATGGACACGGGTTAGAAATTCGTACCAATAACAGAAAATGCTGGGAATACTCAGCAGGTCTGGAAGCATCCGTGGAAAGAAAGATAGAGTTAATGTCTGTAATCTTAAAGACCTGGAACGTTACTGTTTCTCTCTCCACAAATGCTGCCAGACCTGCCGACTACTTCCAGCATTTTCTGTTTTTATTTCAGATTTCCAGCATCTGCAGTATTTTGCTTTTGTAGAAATTCTTAAGTTAGGAAGAAGGTGGAAAGTCCAATTATAAATGTGTTTCTGTGGAATGCCATTGAAGCAGAGAGTGTAATTGGACTAAAGGGACAGTTAGATGAATTACTGAGTGAAATAGAGCAAGCAGTACAGTGATGATTGTAATAGAGTGATGGACTTGAGTCTGATCATTTCACTGCCGATCCAGAAACTGCAGATTTATGGGTTTCTCGGGAATGAGAACAATCCGGGTCTTTGCTGGAATTTCCTTCATTTCAGGATCTAGCTTTAGTTGAAACTGTTGCAGCAGCTGTAATCAGAAAGAGACATTTAACTGTGAAGAAAAATGTACAGAGTGGGCAGACACCACTGGTCACCAGTACTCAATCCGGCTAACGTCGGTGCTTGCTCTGGCTAATGCCGGTACTTAGTCCGGCTAACGGCGGTACGGACTCCGGCTAACACCGGTACTCACTCCGGCTATTGCAGGCTAACATAGAAACATAGAATATAGGAGCAGGAGTAGGCCATTCAGCCATTTGAACCTGCTCCGCCATTCATTATGATCATGGCTGATCATCCAACTCAGTAATCAGTTCTCACTTTCAACCCATATCCTGTGATCCCTTTAAACCCAAGAGCTATAATCTAACTCCTTCTTGAAAACTGCTTTCTGTGGTAGTGAATTCCACAGGCTCACCACTCTCTGGGTGAAGAAATTTCTCCTCATCTCAGTCCTGAAAGGTTTATCCCGTATCCTTAGACTATGACCCCTGGTTCTGGACTCCCCCACCATCGGGAACATCCTTCCTGCATCTACCCTGTCAAGTCCTGTTAGAATTTTATAGGTTTCTATGAGATCCCCCCTCACTCTTCTGAACTCCAGCGAATATAATCCTAACCGACTCAATCTCTCCTCATACGTCAGTCCCGCCATCCCAGGAATCAGTCTGGTAAACCTTCGCTGCACTCCCTCTATAGCAAGAACATTTAGGGCGGCACAGTGGTTAGCACCGCAGCCTCACAGCTCCAGGGACCCGGGTTTGATTCCGGGTACTGCCTGTGTGGAGTTTGCAAGTTCTCCCTGTGTCTGCGTGGGTTTTCTCCGGGTGCTCCGGTTTCCTCCCACAAGCCAAAAGACTTGCAGGTTGATTGGTAAATTGGCCATTATAAATTGTCACCAGTATAGGTAGGTGGTAGGGAAATATAGGGACAGGTGGGGATGTTTGTTGGGAATATGGGATTAGTGTAGGATTAGTATAAATGGGTGGTTGATGTTCGGCACAGACTCGGTGGGCCGAAGGGCCTGTTTCAGTGCTGTATCTCTAATCTAATCTAAAAATCCTTCCTCAGATAAGGAGACCAAAACTGCATACAATATTCCAGGTGTGGCCTCACCAAGGCCCTGTATAATTGTAGCAAGACATCCCTGCTCCTGTACTCGAATCCTCTCGCTATGAAGGCCAACATACCATTTGCCTTTTTTACCGCCTGTTGCACCTGCATGCTTACGTTCAGCGACTGGTGTACGAGAACACCCAGGTCTCGTTGCATATTCCCCTCTCTCAGTTTATAGCAATTCAGATAATAATCTGCCTTCCTGTTTTTGCTACCAAAGTGGATAACCTCACATTTATCCACATTATACTGCATCTGTCATGCATTTGCCCACTCACTCAACTTGTCCCAATCACCCTGATGCCTCTCTGCATCCTCCTCACAACTCAACCTCCCACCCAGTTTTGTGTCATCTGCAAATTTGGAGATATTACATTTAGTTCCCTCATCTAAATCATTAATGGATATTGTGAATAGCTGGGGTCCTAGCACCAATCCCTGCGGTACCCCACTAGTCACTGTCTGCCATTCGAAAAAAGACCCATTTATCCCTACTCTTTGTTTCCTGTCCGCAAACCAATTTTCTATCCATCGCAATACATTACCCCTAATCCCATGCGCTTTAATTTTACACGCTAATCTCTTCTGTGAGACTTTGTCGAAAGCCTTCTGAATGTTCAAATAAACCATATCCACTGGCTCCCCCTCATCAACTCTACTAGTTACATCCTCGAAGAATTCTAGTAGATTTGTCAAGCATGATTTCCCTTTCATAAATCCATGCTGACTCTGTCTGATTCTACCACTGTTCTCCAAGTGCTCTGCTATAAAATCTTTGATAATGCATTCTAGAATTTTCCCCACTACCGATGTCAGGCTGACTGGTCTATAATTCCCTGTTTTCTCTCTACCTCCCTTTCTAAATAGTGGGGTTACATTAGCTATTCTCCAATCTGTAGGAACTGTTTCAGAGTCTATAGAATCTTGGAAGATGACCACCAATGCATCCACTATTTCTAGGGCCAGTTCCTTAAGTACTCTGGCATGCAGACCATCAGGCCCTGGGGATTTATCGGCCTTCAATCCCATCAATTTCCCCAACACCATTTCTCTACTAATACTGATTTCTTTCAGTTCCTCTCTCTCACTAAGCCCTGTGTTCCCCAACATTTCTGGTATGATATTTGTGTCCTCCTTTGTGAAGACAGAACCAAAGTATGCATTAAGTTGGTCAGCCATTTCTTTATTCCCCATAATAAATTCCCCTGTTTCTGTCTGTAAGGGACCTACATTTGTCTTCACCAATCTTTTTCTCTTCACATACCTATAGAAACTTTTACAGTCAGTTTTTATGTTCCCCGCAAGCTTACTCTTGTACTCTATTTTCCCCTAATGCCAGTATTCAGTCCAGCTAACGCTGGAAGCTACTCCGGCTAATGCCGGTGCTTGCTCTGGCCAATGCCAGTGCTTACCCTGGCTAATGCTTGCTCCAGCTACGTCGGTGCTTACTCCGGCTAACGCCAGTGCTTGCTCTGGCTAACTCCAGTACTTAGTCCGGCTAAGGAGGTGCCTACTCCAGCTAATGCCGGTACCTGGTCCGGCTAACGCTGGTACTTACTCCGGCTAATGACGGTAGTTACTCCGGCTAACGCCAGTACTTACTCTGGCTAATGCCAATACTCTGGCGCCAGTACTTACTCTGACGTACGCCTGTACTTAGTCCGCTAACACCAGTATTTCGTCTGGCTAATGCCGGTGCTTATTCCGGTTAATGCCGGTGCTTACTCCGGTTAATGCCGGTGCTTACTCTGGCTAAAGCTGGTGCTTACTCTGGCTAAAGCTGGTACTTGCCCCGGCTAAAGCCGGTGCTTACTCTGGCTAAAGCTGATCCTTACTCTGGCTAATGCCGGTACTTACTTTGGCTAAAGCTGGTACTTACTCCGGCTAACGCCGGTGCTTACTCTGGCTAAAGCTGGTACTTACTCTGGCTAATGCCGGTACTTACTCTGGCTAAAGCTGGTATTTACTCCGGCTCACGCCGGTGCTTACTCTGGCTAAAGCTGATTCTTACTCTGGCTAATGCCGGTACTTACTCTGGCTAAAGCCGGTACTTACTCTGGCTAAAGCTGGTACTTACTCTGGCCAATGCTGGTACTTGCCCCGGCTAACACCAGTACTTACTCTGGCTAACGTTAGTACTTGCCCCGGCTAACACCGGTACTTACTCTGGCTAACGTTAGTACTTGCCCCGGCTAACACCGGTACTTACTCTGGCTAACGTTAGTACTTGCCCCAGCTAACACCGGTACTTACTCTGGCTAACGTTAGTACTTACTCTGGCTAATGTTAGTACTTACTCTGGCTAACACTGGTGCTTACTCTGGCTAATGTTAGTACTTACTCTGGCTAACACCGGTGCTTACTCTGGCTAACACCGGTACTTACTCTGGCTAATGTTAGTACTTACTCTGGCTAACACTGGTGCTTACTCTGGCTAAACCTGATCCTTACTCTGGCTAATGCCGGTACTTACTTTGGCTAAAGCTGGTACTTACTCCGGCTAACGCCGGTGCTTACTCTGGCTAAAGCTGGTACTTACTCTGGCTAATGCCGGTACGTACTCTGGCTAAAGCTGGTATTTACTCCGGCTCACGCCGGTGCTTACTCTGGCTAAAGCTGATTCTTACTCTGGCTAATGCCGGTACTTACTCTGGCTAAAGCCGGTACTTACTCTGGCTAAAGCTGGTACTTACTCTGGCCAATGCTGGTACTTGCCCCGGCTAACACCAGTACTTACTCTGGCTAACGTTAGTACTTGCCCCGGCTAACACCGGTACTTACTCTGGCTAACGTTAGTACTTGCCCCCGGCTAACACCGGTACTTACTCTGGCTAACGTTAGTACTTGCCCCGGCTAACACCGGTACTTACTCTGGCTAACGTTAGTACTTACTCTGGCTAATGTTAGTAGTTACTCTGGCTAACACTGGTGCTTACTCTGGCTAATGTTAGTACTTACTCTGGCTAACACCGGTGCTTACTCTGGCTAACACCGGTACTTACTCTGGCTAATGTTAGTACTTACTCTGGCTAACACTGGTGCTTACTCTGGCTAATGTTAGTACTTACTCTGGCTAACACCGGTGCTTACTCTGGCTAACACCGGTACTTACTCTGGCTAATGTTAGTACTTACTCTGGCTAACACCGGTACTTACACTGGCTAATGTGAGTACTTACTCTGGCTAACACCAGTGCTTACTCTGGCTAACGTTAGTACTTACTCTGGCTAACACCGGTACTTACTCTGGCTAATGTTAGTACTTACTCTGGCTAACACCTGTACTTACTCTGGCTAACGTTAGTACTTACTCTGGCTAACACCGGTACTTACTCTGGCTAATGTTAGTACTTACTCTGGCTAACACCGGTACTTACACTGGCTAATGTTAGTACTTACTCTGGCTAACACCGGTGCTTACTCTGGCTAACGTTAGTACTTACGCTGGCTAACACCGGTACTTACTCTGGCCAATGTTAGTACTTACTCTGGCTAACACCAGTACTTACTCTGGCTAATGTTAGTACTTACTCTGGCTAACACCGGTACTTACTCTGGCTAATGTTAGTACTTACTCTGGCTAACACCGGTACTTACTCTGGCTAATGTTAGTACTTACTCTGGCTAACACCGGTGCTTACTCTGGCTAGCGTTAGTACTTACTCTGGCAAACACCGGTACTTACTCTGGCTAACACCGGTACTTACTCTGGATAATGTTAGTACTTACTCTGGCGAACACCAGTACTTACTCTGGCTAACGTTAGTACTTACTCTGGCTAACACCGGTACTTACACTGGCTAATGTTAGCACTTACTCTGGCTAACACCGGTACTTACTCTGGCTAATGTTAGTACTTACTCTGGCTAACACCGGTACTTATACTGGCTAATGTTAGTACTTACTCTGGCTAACACCGGTGCTTACTCTGGCTAACGTTAGTACTTACGCTGGCTAACACCGGTACTTACTCTGGCTAATGTTAGTACTTACTCTGGCTAACACCAGTACTTACTCTGGCTAATGTTAGTACTTACTCTGGCTAACACCGGTACTTACTCTGGCTAATGTTAGTACTTACTCTGGCTAACACCGGTACTTACTCTGGCTAATGTTAGTACTTACTCTGGCTAACACCGGTGCTTACTCTGGCTAACGTTAGTACTTACTCTGGCTAACACCGGTACTTACTCTGGCTAACACCGGTACTTACTCTGGCTAATGTTAGTACTTACTCTGGCGAACACCAGTACTTACTCTGGCTAACGTTAGTACTTACTCTGGCTAACACCGGTACTTACTCTGGCTAATGTTAGCACTTACTCTGGCTAACACTGGTACTTACTCTTGCTAACGTTAGTACTTACTCTGACTAACACCGGTACTTACTCTGGCTAACATTAGTAATTACTCTGGATAACGTTAGTACTTTGGCTAACACCGGTACTTACTCTGGCTAACGTTAGTACTTACTCTGGCTAACACCGGTACTTACTCTGGCTAACGTTAGTACTTACTCTGGCGAACGTTAATACTTACTCCGGCTAACGCCAGTGCTTACTCTGGCAAAAGCTGATCCTTACTCTGGCTAACGCCGGTGCATACTCTGGCTAAAGCCGGTACTTACTCTGGCTAAAGCTGGTACTTACTCTGGCCAATGCTGGTACTTGTCCCGGCTAACGCCGGTACTTACTCTGGCTAACGTTAGTACTTACTCCGGCTAACGTTAGTACTTACTCTGGCTAACGTTAGTACTTACTCCGGCTAACGTTAGTACTTACTCCGGCTAACGCCGGTGCTTACTCTGCCTAACGTTAGTACTTACTCCGGCTAACACCGGTACTTACTCTGGCTAACGTTACTACTTACTCTGGCTAACGTTAGTACTTATCCCGGCTAACACCGGTACGTACTATGGCTAACGTTAGTACTTACCCCAGCTAACACCGGTACTTACTCTGGCTAATGCTGGTACTTACTCTGGCCAACGCCGGTGCTTACTCTGGCTAATGCTGGTACTTGCCCCGGCTAAAGCTGGTACTTGCCCCGGCTAAAGCTGGTACTTACTCCGGCGAAATCTGGTACTTGCCCCGGCTAACGCTGGTACTTACTCTGGCTAACGTTAGTGCTTACTCCGGCTAATGCCGGTGCTTACTCTGGCTAAAGCTGGTACTTACTCCGGCTAAATCTGGTACTTGCCCCGGCTAACGCTGGTACTTACTCTGGCTAACGTTAGTGCTTACTCCGGCTAACGCCGGTGCTTACTCTGGCTAAAGCTGGTACTTACTCCGGCTAAATCTGGTACTTGCCCCGGCTAACGCTGGTACTTACTCTGGCTAACGTTAGTACTTACTCCGGCTAACGTTAGTACTTACTCCGGCTAACGCCGGTGCTTACTCTGCCTAACGTTAGTACTTACTCCGGCTAACACCGGTACTAACTCTGGCTAACGTTACTACTTACTCTGGCTAACGTTAGTACTTACTCTGGCTAACACCGGTACTTACTCTGGCTAACGTTAGTACTTACTCCGGCTAACACCGGTACTTACTCTGGCTAACGTTAGTACTTACTCTGGCTAACGCCGGTGCTTACTCTGGCTAACGTTAGTACTTATCCCGGCTAACACCGGTACGTACTCTGGCTAACGTTAGTACTTACCCCAGCTAACACCGGTACTTACTCTGGCTAATGCTGGTACTTACTCTGGCCAACGCCGGTGCTTACTCTGGCTAATGCTGGTACTTGCCCCGGCTAAAGCTGGTACTTGCCCCGGCTAAAGCTGGTACTTACTCCGGCTAAATCTGGTACTTGCCCCGGCTAACGCTGGTACTTACTCTGGCTAACGTTAGTGCTTACTCCGGCTATTGCCGGTGCTTACTCTGGCTAAAGCTGGTACTTACTCCGGCTAAATCTGGTACTTGCCCCGGCTAACGCTGGTACATACTCTGGCTAACGTTAGTGCTTACTCCGGCTAACGCCGGTGCTTACTCTGGCTAAAGCTGGTACTTACTCCGGCTAAATCTGGTACTTGCCCCGGCTAACGCTGGTACATACTCTGGCTAACGTTAGTGCTTACTCCGGCTAACGCTGGTGCTTACTCTGGCTAAAGCTGGTACTTACTCCGGCTAAATCTGGTACTTGCCCCGGCTAACGCTGGTACTTACTCTGGCTAACGTTAGTACTTACTCTGGCTAACGCCGGTACTTACTCCGGCTAACGCCGGTGCTTACTCTGGCTAAAGCTGATCCTTACTCTGGCTAAAGCTGGTACTTACTCTGGCTAACGTTAGTACTTACTCTGGCTAACACCGGTACTTACTCCGGCTAACGCCGGTGCTTACTCTGGCTAACGCCGGTGCTTACTCTGGCTAAAGCTGGTACTTACTCTGGCTAAAGCTGATCCTTACTCTGGCTAACGCCGGTGCTTACTCTGGCTAAAGCTGATCCTTACTCTAGCTAAAGCTGGTACTTACTCTGGCTAACGTTAGTACTTACTCTGGCTAACACCGGTACTTACTCCGGCTAACGCCGGTGCTTACTCTGGCTAAAGCTGATCCTTACTCTGGCTAACGCCGGTGCTTACTCTGGCTAAAGCTGGTACTTACTCTGGCTAACGCCGGTGCTTACTCTGGCTAAAGCTGATCCTTACTCTGGCTAACGCCGGTGCTTACTCTGGCTAAAGCTGATCCTTACTCTGGCTAAAGCTGGTACTTACTCTGGCTAACGTTAGTACTTACTCTGGCTAACACCGGTACTTACTCCGGCTAACGCCGGTGCTTACTCTGGCTAAAGCTGGTACTTACTCTGGCTAAAGCTGATCCTTACTCTGGCTAACGCCGGTGCTTACTCTGGCTAAAGCTGGTACTTACTCTGGCTAACGCCGGTGCTTACTCTGGCTAAAGCTGATCCTTACTCTGGCTAACGCCGGTGCTTACTCTGGCTAAAGCTGATCCTTACTCTGGCTAACTCCGGTGCTTACTCTGGCTAAAGCTGATCCTTACTCTGGCTAAAGCTGATCCTTACTCTGGCTAAAGCTGGTACTTACTCTGGCTAATGTTAGTACTTACTCTGGCTAACACCGGTACTTACTCTGGCTAACGTTAGTACTTACTCTGGCTAACACCGGTACTTACTCTGGCTAACGTTAGTACTTACTCTGGCTAACACCGGTACTTACTCTGGCTAACGTTAGTACTTACTCTGGCTAATGTTAGTACTTACTCTGGCTAACACCGGTACTTACTCTGGCTAAAGTTAGTACTTACTCTGGCTAACACCGGTACTTACTCTGGCTAACGTTAGTACTTACTCTGGCTAACACCGGTACTTACTCTGGCTAACGTTAGTACTTACTCTGGCTAACACCGGTACTTACTCTGGCTAACGTTAGTACTTACTCTGGCTAACACCGGTACTTACTCTGGCTAACGTTAGTACTTACTCTGGCTAACACCGGTACTTACTCTGGCTAACGTTAGTACTTACTCTGGCTAACACCGGTACTTACTCTGGCTAACGTTAGTACTTACTCTGGCTAACACCGGTACTTACTCTGGCTAACGTTAGTACTTACTCTGGCTAACACCGGTACTTACTCTGGCTAACGTTAGTACTTACTCTGGCTAACACCGGTACTTACTCTGGCTAACGTTAGTACTTACTCCGGCTAACACCGGTACTTACTCTGGCTAACGTTAGTACTTACTCCAGCTAATGCAGGTGCTTACTCCGGCTAATGCCAGTACTTACTCCGGCTAATGCTGGTACTCACTTCAGCTACTGCCGGTGCCTACTTCGGCTAATGCTGGTACTTACTCTGGCTAATGCTGGTACTTGCCCCGGCTCACGCCGGTGCTTACTCTGGCTAAAGCTGGTACTTACTCCGGCAAACGCTGGTGCTTACTCTGGCTAAAGCTGGTACTTACTCCGGCTAACGCTGGTGCTTACTCTGGCTAAAGCTGCTACTTACTCTGGCTAAAGCTGGTACTTACTCCGGCTAATGCTGGTACTTACTCTGGCTAATGCTGATACTTACTCTGGCTAATGCTGGTACTTACTCCGGCTCACGCCGGTGCTTACTCTGGCTAAAGCTGGTACTTACTCCGGCTAACGCCGGTGCTTACTCTGGCTAAAGCTGGTACTTACTCCGGCTAAAGCTGGTACTTACTTCAGCTACTGCCGGTGCCTACTTCGGCTAACGCTGATACTTACTCTGGCTAATGCTGGTACTTACTCCGGCTCACGCCGGTGCTTACTCTGGCTAAAGCTGGTACTTACTCCGGCTAACGCCGGTGCTTACTCTGGCTAAAGCTGGTACTTACTCCGGCTAACGCCGGTGCTTACTCTGGCTAAAGCTGGTACTTACTCCGGCTCACGCCGGTGCTTACTCTGGCTAAAGCTGGTACTTACTTTGGCTAACGCCGGTGCTTACTCTGGCTAAAGCTGGTATTTACTCCGGCTCACGCTGGTACTTACTCCGGCTAATGCTGGTACTTACTCCGGCTAATGCTGGTACTTACTCTGGCTAATGCTGGTACTTTCTCCGGCTCACGCCGGTGCTTACTCTGGCTAAAGCTGGTACTTACTCCGGCTCACGCTGGTGCTTACTCTGGCTAAAGCTGGTACTTACTCCGGCTAATGCCGGTACTTACTCCGGCTAATGCTGGTACTTACTCTGGCTAAAGCTGGTACTTACTTCAGCTACTGCCGGTGCCTACTTCGGCTAACGCTGGTACTTACTCCGGCTAACGCCGGTGCTTACTCTGGCTAAAGCTGGTACTTACTCTGGCTAAAGCTGGTACTTACTCCGGCTAATGCTGGTACTTATTCTGGCTAATGCTGGTACTTGCCCAGGCTAAAGCTGGTACTTGCCCCGGCTAAAGCTGGTACTTGCCCCGGCTAAAGCTGGTACTTACTCTGGCTAACGCCGGTGCTTACTCTGGCTAAAGTTGGTACTTACTCTGGCTAACGCCGGTGCTTACTCTGGCTAATGCCAGTTCTTGCTCTGGCTGATGCTGGTACTTACTCTGGCTAATGCTGGTACTTGCCCAGGCTAAAGCTGGTACTTGCCCCGGCTAAAGCTGGTACTTGCCCCGGCTAAAGCTGGTACTTACTCTGGCTAACGCCGGTGCTTACTCTGGCTAAAGTTGGTACTTACTCTGGCTAACGCCGGTGCTTACTCTGGCTAAAGCTGGTACTTACTCTGGCTAAAGCTGGTACTTACTCCGGCTAATGCTGGTACTTATTCTGACTAATGCTGGTACTTGCCCAGGCTAAAGCTGGTACTTGCCCCGGCTAAAGCTGGTACTTGCCCCGGCTAAAGCTGGTACTTACTCTGGCTAACGCCGGTGCTTACTCTGGCTAAAGTTGGTACTTACTCTGGCTAACGCCGGTGCTTACTCTGGCTAATGCCAGTTCTTGCTCTGGCTGATGCTGGTACTTACTCTGGCTAATGCTGGTACTTGCCCAGGCTAAAGCTGGTACTTGCCCCGGCTAAAGCTGGTACTTACTCTGGCTAACGCCGGTGCTTACTCTGGCTAAAGCTGGTACTTACTCTGGCTAAAGCTGGTACTTACTCCGGCTAATGCTGGTACTTATTCTGGCTAATGCTGGTACTTGCCCAGGCTAAAGCTGGTACTTGCCCCGGCTAAAGCTGGTACTTACTCTGGCTAACGCCGGTGCTTACTCTGGCTAACGCCGGTGCTTACTCTGGCTAATGCCAGTTCTTGCTCTGGCTGATGCTGGTACTTACTCTGGCTAATGCTGGTACTTGCCCAGGCTAAAGCTGGTACTTGCCCCGGCTAAAGCTGGTACTTGCCCCGGCTAAAGCTGGTACTTACTCTGGCTAACGCCGGTGCTTACTCTGGCTAAAGTTGGTACTTACTCTGGCTAACGCCGGTGCTTACTCTGGCTAATGCCAGTTCTTGCTCTGGCTGATGCTGGTACTTACTCTGGCTAGCGTCATATGCAGTTCCAACTCGGCAATCCTCCGCCCCACGCAGCCCCGGACACCGTATCCAAATGGCATTGAGCTGAACGGATGATGATTGAGTCCTTCCGCTCCTCGCATCCAGCGTTCTGGTTGGAAGAGGTGGGGATTGGGAAATTCCTGCTCATTGTGGGACATCGCATAGTGGCACAAGATCAGTTGCGTCTACAGGATATAGGAATGTGATGCATGATCACCTTACAACAAACGTTACAGAAACATCGAACAATCATTACAAGTGGTTTTCAATCTAATTGTTTTTGAAAGACTGCATAACATACAGCAGCGAGTCCACACACATGCTTGTCTGCTGTTTATATTGGCCAGCACACTGAGGGCAACAATGTCCTCGGTGTGAACACTGGCCTGTGTCTATCTTAAGCTGAACGCTCCTTTTGTTTGAGTTGGTCTTTGAGAGATTCCCTTACCATCCGTGGAATATTATAGCCTCCCAACACAATGTCAGTGTCCAATATACGAAAACCAATGGGAACAACTGGGTACATCCTGAGGGTGAAAACAGAAAGAAATCTGACCATCTTGTTAATGTGTTTCAAGTTTCTGCCACTGTCTAGTTTCTCCTGGATGAGCTGCAGTTCCCTCCATTTAAACATGAGGAGCATAAGAACTGGGAGCTGGAGTAGTGCATCAGGCCCATTGGGCCTTCTCTGCTATTCAGTGAGTTCATGGCTGACACTCTACGCCAACTTGACTTTCCTGTCCTATCCCCATATCCCTTTATTCCTTTTATGAACAAACATTTATCAATTTAGTCTTGAATATACTCAACGACTGAGCATTCAGAGCTCTCCGGGGTAGAAAATACCAAAAGATTCACAACCTTCTGAGTGAAGACATTTCTCCTCATCTCAGTCCGAAATGGCCAACTCCTTATTCTGAGACTCTGACCCCTAGTTTTAGACTCTCCAGCCAGGGGAAACAGCCTCCCAGCATCTATCCTGTCAAGCCCTATAAAAATAATTATATATTTCAATGAGATCACCTCTCAATCTTCTAAACTTCAGAGAATATTGGTCCATTCTAGTCAATGAAGCCATTGTCTTTGGTTCCCTCCATAAATTCTGGTTCCTAGCCACTGACTCCGTCCCTTCCCCCTGTCAGTTGTCTGAGGCTGAACCAGATTTCTGGCCCTGAGATGACCTTCTGATGTCATTTCCTCTCCATCACCAAGCCCACTTACTTCTACCTCTGTAACATCGTCTGTCTCTGCACCTGCCTCAGTCCATGTGCTTCTGAAATGCTCATCTATACTGTTGTCGCCTCCAGACTTAGTGCTATTTCCTGGATGGTCACCCACCATAAACCTGAGCTCATTCAAACTTCTGCTGTCCATATCCTAACTCACACCAAGTCCCATTCACTCATCACCCCGTGCTCACTGACCTACATTGGTGCCTGGTCCAGCAAAGGCTTGCTTTTAAAATTCTCATCTTTGTGTTTAAATCCATGTCCTTTCTCCTCCCTAACTCTGTAATCTTGCCCCTTCAGGTTTTCTGCACCATTTCAATTCTGGCCCCTTGTGCATTCCTCACTTCCTTCATCGCACCGTTGGCAGCTGAGCCTTCAGCAGTCTAGGCCCTAAGTTCTGGAATTCCTTCCCTAAACCTCTCTGCCTCTCCACCTCTCTCTCCTCCTTTAAGAAACTCCTTAAAAATACCTCTTTGACCACCCTCAACCCCTCAAAGATCTCCTTCTTTGACTCTGTAACACACCGTCCATCTCTGTATTGCAACCTTTTTACAGATTCCTCTTTCACCTCAATGTCTCTTTGATGACAGCCTTCAGCAGGGGCATTCGATTGAGTTCTTGGGCTGTCGGAATCTGCTCTGCTGGACAGATGCTGCACATCTCCCGGAAGATGGAGTCTTGAAGCTCTGGGTCACTGGCCAGACAGTACAGGGCCCAGGACAAGGTATTTGCGGTCTGCAATGGAAAATGCTTGAATTCAGTCAATCCCAGCTAATGCACATCGCAGCGTTCTGAGAGGCAATAGTGAGTGAGTCAAGAATAAACATTGAGCAACCAATTTGCGTAACAACAACTTATATTTATATAGTGCCTAAGGTGCTTCACCAGAGTATAATTAAACAAAATTTGACACTGGGCTGAGTAAGACTTTAGGACAGATGACAAAGAGAGGTTTAGGGAAGAGATTTCAGAGCTCAGGACCTAGGCAGCCGAAGGCATGGACATTAATGGTGGAATGATTAAAATCGGGAATGCTTCGCTGTCTTTTGTTCGGACCTGCTGTCTGTGCGCAGTCTGATGAGCATCTTTGACCAGTTTGAACTGGCCTCGGGAGCCAAAGTAAATCTCAGCAATAGCAAGGCCAGGTTCTTTGAGTCCTTTGTACCCTTCACCGTCAGAGGGGCCGGGCTATGTGCCAAAAACTGGAAGGAGTGTATAGCCATGGTGAAACCGAAACTGGGCATGTGGGAGTGACGCTCCCTCTATTTAGTAGGGAAGAACCTGGTCATCTGGTGCAAGGCGCTCTCAGTGTTGCTCTACGTGGCACAGGTCTGGCCCTTAACCCACTTCTGCGCTGTGTTACAACTGTGGATGGAGGAGTACACTGTCTTCCTCTAGTTCCACCTCTCCACGGGCCACAACATATATTTATATGTTTTACCCAGTTACTAATATGGCCAATTATAGCTATTCTTGTTTCAGAATAAAATCCACTAACCAGGTTACTTTAATAAACCACAAAATTATTGTTATTTTAAAACAAGACTTATTCAATAAAGGTGCAAAGCTTATTAACACAGGTTGAAATATGAAAGTTCCCTTCGAAATTAGCCCAATGCACACACACCGGTTCAAGAAAAAAAGTTTTCTCTGTAGAAATCTCTTTACAAAAAAGACCAAAAAAAAGTACTTTGACTAAATACCTGTTAATTCTTGAAGAAAAAAGGAAAGGATATGGAATTTTCCCAAATGGCCCTTTTTTTCTGGAGTCCAAATACACATAGACGGCTGTCACTGGTATCTTTTTGCAGCAGTTCTTTCAGGCAACGTCGAAGATTAGCCACCTTGTGTGCAGATACATCAAGCTGTATGTAGACCCTTGATACACAAACACTAAGCGTCACTCTGTGCTGAGGTTCTGTCTGTCTCAGGTGTTGCGAAGAATTGGTTTGGTCACATTTCCGCAGAATGCTCCATTCAGTTGGACCGTGCCATACCACCTCCCTCGTGGAAATGTTTGCACAGATAAACAACTTTGACCACAAGTCCATCAGGCAGTGGTCTGCATTAACATCCTCCAGATCCTGCAGGGAAAGGAGATGGTGGATCCTGTCGGATGGTTCCCTGAGCAGCCTGTCAAACTGATTTGGCAAAATGCCTCATCGCCAGAAATTTCAAACAAGCACCAGACATAGGTGGTAAGAAGGACCCTCGCTGTCAGACCCGCCCTGCATGCCCGGAGTCTCACTGCCTCCACATGCTGCCCTCATGTTGGCTGCAGTGGGAAAGAGACCATCACCCACCTCTTTCTGGAATGTGCCTTTGCAAGGCAGGTGTGGAAACAAATGCAGTGGCTTTTGTCGAGGTTCATCCCAAGCAGCTCCGTAACCCAGGACTTTGTGGTCTACAGGCTGTTCCCTGGAACACGCACTGAGATAAACATCAACTGCTGCAGGAGGACCATCAACTCAGTGAAAGAAGCACTTTGGTCTGCCCGAAACCCGCTGGTCTTCCAGTACAAAGAGCAGTCAATGACTGAGTGTTGTAGATTGGCACATTCTGAGGTCCAGGACTATGTGCTGAGAGACAAACGAAACCTTGAGGCAGTTACTGCAAAGGCTCAATGGGGAAAGGCCACTGTGTAAGGTCCTCCCACTATAATATACCGAGGGGCTGGAACCTGTGTAAAACCCCTCAGGCTGTATGCACCAGAGAATGTCAAACATGAAATGTAAATGTACATTGTAAATATAACTTGTAATGGTAAGTGTAGTGAGGCAGCTCATGTACTGTACTGAAAGAAACTGATCTGTATTGTACTTTATGTAATGTCAAATTTGAATTGTTACATAGTTCTACAAATTTTATGAATATAGTATATTTTTGGGAAAGAAAATTAAAATCGGGGATGCTCAAGAAGCCAGAATTGGAGGAGTGCAGAAATCAAAGAAGGTTCCATATGCTGCCCCACTCTGATTTGCTACTCCAATCCGATTCACTACCCCACTTCCATATCCTCCCCCATTCAATATTCTTTCCCATTCACTAACCCATTCCCATATCCTCCCCCATTCAATATTCTTTCCCATTCACTACCCCATTCCCATATCCTATCTGACTCGCATATCCTGCCCCACTCCCATATCGTACCCCACTCCCATATCCTACCCCATTCCCATTCATTAACCCATTCCCATTCACTACCTCACTCCCATATCCTATCCAATTCCCATTCACTAATCCATTCCCATATCCTACACCACTCCCACCCACTACCCCACTCCCATACCAAACCCATTCCCAAATCCTACCCCATTCCCATATCTACCCCACTCCCATATCTTACCCCATTGCCATATCCTACCTCACCACTATATCCTACCCATTCCCATATCCTACTCCATTCACATTCATTAACCCATTGCCATATCCCATTCCAATATCCTACTCCATTCCTATTCACTAATCCATTCAATACAATATTCCCATACACTAGCCCATTCCCACAGAACAATCTGGAATATCACTGTGGTTTGGGTGCTTTACACTGACCGTATCCACCCCAGCCAACAGAAGCTCAGTGATGCTGCTGTATATCTCTGACTGGCTCATCTTTCCACTGGCCAGAAGGAAGGTCAGATACTGCCCCTCCACCGACTCCCCTTTCTCCAGGAGATCTTTAATCTGGGCCATCTTCTTGTCCACAGCCTTTATAGCTACAGAGTAAAAAGGGAGAAGGAGACACAATCAGAACTGTCAGCACGTGATATACATTCCATGGGTCACTTTAATCACCAGCTGTACACTCGTGTCACCTCACACTGGATATTTAAACATGATTATGTAATAAAACTATGTCGGAAGATATTGCAGATGTCAATAAATATGGAATGATATACTAGTGGGAGTGGGAAGTGATGTTCCACAAGGATCAGTACTGGGATCACTGTTATTCTTCATTTACAGAAATAACTGGACTCGGGATTCAAAAGTACAGTTTTAAAATTTGTGGACGATGTCAAATTGTGGGGTGTAGTTAATACAGTTGTGGACTGTGATAAAATACAGAAAGACATTAATAAACTACAAAATGGCTGTGTAATTGGAAAATGAACTTTAATGTAGATAAGTGTGAGGTAGTACATTTTTGTAGGAAGATTAACGAGGCCACATCACAGAAAAGTGTCGAAATGGTGTGGGGGGGGGGCAGAGGGATCTAGGGTACAGATACACAAATCACTAAAAGCGACACAGGTTAATATGGTCATTTAAAAAAAAAAGCAAACCATGCACTGGGGTCCATTTCTAGAAGAATAGAATTGAAATACAAAAGTTATGCTAAATTTGCACAGAACCTTAGTCAATGCACACTTGGAGTATTGTGCACTGTTCTGGTCTCCAACTTTCAAAAAGGACCTAGAGGCACCGGAGAAGGTGCAAAAAAGATTCACAAGGATGATACCAGAACAAAGGTTGTTCCTATCAAGAAAGGCTGAAGAGGCTGGGAAAAGAGATTGAGGGGGTGATGTGGAAGAGGTCTTTAAGATTATGGAAGAGTTTGATAGGGTAGACGTAGAGAAGATATTTCCACTTACAGATGAGACCAGAAATAGGAGACATAAATATCGGAGCATCACTAATAATTCAGGAAAAATGTCTTTACCCAGAGAGTGGTGAGAATGTGGAACCTGCAACCACAGGGAGTGGTTCAGGGGAAAGGTATAGACACATTTAAGGGGAAGTTGGATAAACACATGAGGGAGAAAGGAATATAGAGTTCGATTGTTGGGGTAGATGAGGTAGGGTGGGAGGAGGCTCAGGTGGAGCATAAACACGGGCATAGACCAGTTGGCCTCAATGGCCTTTTACTGTGCTTTAATACTATGTAATATTTATAAAATTCCCTTACCTTTAGTAAGCAAAAAAAAAGTCATATTTGTTTTAGTATGTGATTCAGAGATATTCCCTTCAGATCAATCTCTGACAAAATACTTGTTCGGCAGCAAGGCAGATTCAAACTGCACAAGTTGGGTGTGTACAAGTTGGAGTTGGTAAGTGGCTGGTCAATTGCTGAATATAAAGTTGTTTTAGACTTTTTTCCATTGAGTCTCGAATTCCATTAAAGCCTAAAACAGTTGAAAATATGAACTTTGCTAAATATTTGTCTTGCCCTCATCTTTTTCCCACCATCTTTCACGTTAATTCTCTTGCTATCTCCATTACTTCAGTAAATATTGATTTCAGGGTCAGCAGCTGCTCAGTGTGTAGCATTCCCGTGTAAGGTGTGGATTCAAGTCCCACGCCAGAGACCCAATCACATAATAACTTTGAACAAATGCAGGGGAATTCTCCCTGGTGTCCTGGCCAATATTTATCCTTGAATGGGCATCACTAAGAATAAGATCTGGTCATTATCATATTATTGTTTGTGGGGTCTTGATGTACACAAACTGGCCATTGCATTTCCTACATTTAGACAATGACTATATCTCAAAAACACTTCTTTGGCTGTCAGACATTTCGGGATGTCCCGAGGTGGTTATATAAGTGCAAGCTGTTTTTTCTATGTTATAATCAGAGCGAATGGCAGTTAGGAGTTCGGCCTTTATTGCGTATTGATTGACAAGCTTGTTGAAGTTATGACTGCAGCTTACTCAGTGAGTTTCCACATTAAGGCAGTACACCAAGCTAACCAGTTTGATGCCTACCAGCACAGACACGATGGCCCGAAAGGCCTGTTTCTGTGCTGTATAACTCTGACTCCAATCCTGCTCTGTGCTGAATTCAACTGAGATATTGGTAGAAAACAAGGAATTAATCAGTATTCTCTGTGCTCTATTAGTTTTGTCTGTCTTGGTGATCAATTATTTTTACTATGTAATAAAACTGAGGTCCACACCCTCTATCTGCACGTTTACAGTGGAGTAAGGACTAAATATTGGGATAGGGAAACTCAATTTATATTCCTTAACTGGTTTCTATCCGGCATCCTCTGCTGGGCAATGTGTGGGTGTAAGGACAGGATTGATTTTGCTTATGATGCCTCCTGCAGTCAGTTAGCTGATAGTCACTGCCAAGGTTCGAGCATTTGGGTGAGGTGCCAGGCAGGCTTTCAGTTACTGGAGGTTTCCCCTGCTGTCACTGTGTGTTGTTGTGCCTTTCGATGTGGAGAAAGATGGAGGGGGGAATGAAGCAGCACAATACCAGGGGGAACAGGTGAGTGGGACCAGCACAGTGTAAAAGAGCAGTGGTAGTGGGAAGGAGTGATACTGAGTGGGACCGGCACAGTTTAACAGAGCAGTGGCAGTGGGAAGGAGTGATACTGAGTGGGACCGGCACAGTTTAACAGAGCAGTGGCAGTGGGAAGGAGTGATACTGAGTGGGACCGGCACAGTTTAACAGAGCAGTGGCAGTGGGAAGGAGTGATACTGAGTGGGACCGGCACAGTTTAAAAGAGCAGTGGCAGTGGGAAGGAGTGATACTGAGTGGGACCGGCACAGTTTAACAGAGCAGTGGCAGTGGGAAGGAGTGATACTGAGTGGGACCGGCACAGTTTAACAGAGCAGTGGCAGTGGGAAGGAGTGATACTGAGTGGGACCGGCACAGTGTAAAAGAGCAGTGGCAGTGGGAAGGAGTGATACTGAGTGGGACCGGCACAGTTTAACAGAGCAGTGGCAGTGGGAAGGAGTGATACTGAGTGAATAAAAGCAAAATACTGCGGATGCTGGAAATCTGAAATAAAAACAAGAAATGCTGGAAATACTCAGCAGGTCTGGCAGCATCTGTGGAGAGAGAAGCAGAGTTAACGTTTCGGGTCAGTGACCCTTCTTCGGAACTGGCAAATATTAGAAATGTCAAAGATTATAAGCAAGTAAAGTGGGGGTGGGGCAAGAGATAACAAAGGAGAAGGTGTAGATAGGACAAGGTCACAGAATAGCTGACCAGAAGGTCGTGGAGCAAAGACAAACAATATGTTAATAGTGTGTTGAATGGCAAAACATTAGTACAGATAGGGTGTTAATGGACTGAAAATTGAACAGCAGCAAGTACAAACATGAAAAAAACACAGTGGGTAAGCAAACTGAACAAACTAAGATGAAATAAAATAAAATAAACACAAAAAAATATCTATTAAAAAAAGGAAAAAGAAAAAAATAACTAAAAATAAAAGTAAAATGGGGGGCCCATCATGCTCTGAAATGATTGAACTCAATGTTCAGTCCGGCAGGCTGTAGTGTGCCTAATTGGTAAATGAGATGCTGTTCTCAGCTAACACAGCACAGACCCACACTCCCGACACTGAGATCAACGAACTCAGCACAGACCCACACTCCTGATACTGAGTGGGACCGGCACAGTTTAAAAGTGCAGCAGCAGCGGGAAGGAGCTTTACTGAGTGAGACCTGCACAGGGGGCGGGGAGCAGTCGGACCTGTGTGAGCACAGTCCAGGCACACAGAGCTTTGAAAAAATAAGGCAACAGTGACATCAGAGGAAATCTGCAAGGTGATTGGTTGGTGAGTAACTGCTGTTAGGGAATAGCTCTAAATAGCTGGCTTATTAACTAAGGTAAGAAAGGTTGACACGTTATTTTCATGTAAAGTAAGTAGTGTTTTTTAGGGAGTTCTGTAGTAACGAGGGCCAGGGAAGAAGGGCCCTCGAGTAACTGATATTATTGGACATTAAGATCTTCCAGAAGGTTTAATTTAATTTAAAGGGTTAAGTCATGGCAGGAGAGCTCAAAGCCGTGGTGTGCTCCTCGTGCTCCATGTCGGAAGCCGGGAACATTTCCAGTGCCCGGGACCAGCATGTGTGCAGGAAGTGTCTCCAGCTGCAGCTCCTGGAAGCCCGGGTTTCAGAGCTGGAGCGGTAGCTGGGGACACTGTGGAGCATCCACGAAGTGGAGAGTATCATAGATAGCACGTATAGAGAGGTGGTCACACAGCAGGCTCAGACCCCACAGGCAGGAGGGGAATGGGTGACCACCAGGCAGCGCACTAGGCAGGCAGTTCAGGAATCTCCTGTGGCTATTCCCCTGCAAAACAGGTATACTGCTTTGGGTACTGTTGGGGGGAATGGCCTCTCAGGAGAAAGCAGCAACAACCCAATTTGTTGCACCACTGTTGGCTCTGCTGCACAGGGGAGGAGTAAAAAGTGTGGGAGTGCAATAGTTATAGGGGATTCAATTGTAAGAGGAATAGATAGGCATTTCTGTGGCTGCAAAAGAGACTCCGGGATGGTATGTTGCCTCCCTGGTACTAGGGTCAAGGATGTCTCAGAGCGGTTACAGGACATTCTGAAGGGGGAGGGTGAACAACCAGTGGTCGTGGTACACATTGGTACAAACAACATAGGTTAAAAAAAAGGATGAGGTCCTAAAAGCAGAATATAGGGAGCTAGGAAGTAAGTTGAAAAGCAGGACCTCAAAGGTAGTGATCTCAGGATTACTACCAGTGCCACGTGCTGGTCAGAGTAGAAATAGCAGGATATATTGGATGAATACGTGGCTGAAGAGATGGTGTGAGGGGGAGGGGACATTGGGACCGGTTCTGGGGGAGGTGGGACCAGTACAAACTGGTCGGGTTACACCTGGGCAGGACCGGGACTGATGTCCTCGGGGGAGTATTTGCTAGAGCAGTTGGGGAGGGTTTAAACTAAAATAGTAGGGGGATGGGAACCTTTACAAGGAGTCAGAGGAGGGGGATCAAAGACAAGAACAAAAGACAGTAAGGGGAATAAGAAAAGTGATAGGCAGAGAAATCAAGGGCCAGAATCAAACAGGGCCACAGTGAAAAATAGTGGGAAGAGGACAAGTAATGTTAAAAAGACAAGCCTTAAGGCTTTGTACCTTAAGGTGCGGAGCATTTGCAATAAAGTGGATGAATGGATCGCGCAAATAGATGTATAAGGGTATGATATAGTCGGGATTACGGGGACATGGCTGCAAGGTAACCAGGGATGGGAAATGAACATCCAGGGATATTCAGTATTGAGGAAGGACAGACAAAAAGCAAAAGGCGGTGGAATTGCATTGCTGGTTAAAGAGGAAATTAGCACAATAGTGAGGAAAGATATTAGCTCTGACGATGTGGAATCTGTATGGGTAGAGCTGAGAAACACTAAGGGGCAAAAAACGTTAGTGGGGGTTGTATATAGACCCCCAAACTGTAGTGGTTATGTTGGGAATGGCATTAAACAGGAAATTAGAGATGCATGCGATAAAGGAACATCTGTAATTATGGGTGACCTTAATCAGCATATAGATTGGGAAAATCAAATTAGTCACAATACAGTAGAGGAGGAATTGTTGGAGTGTATACGGGATGGTTTTCTGGACCAATACATTGAGGAACCAACTAGAGAACAGGCCATCCTAGACTGGGTATTGTGCAATGAGAGAGGAATAATTGACAATCTAGTTGTGCGAGACCCCTTGGGGGATGAGCAACCATAATATGATAGAATTCTTCATCAAGATGGAGAGTGACATAGTTGATTCTGAGACTAGGGTCCTAAATCTTAATAAAGGACACTATGAAGGTATGAGGAGCAAGTTGGCCATGATGGATTGGGAAACGTTACTTAAAGGGTCGACGGTGAATAGGCAATGGCAAACATTTCAAAGAGCGCATGGATGAACTGCAACAATTGTTTATTCCTGTCTGGCGCAAAAGTAAAACGGGGAAGGTAGCCAAACCGTGGCTTACAAGGGAAATTAGAGACAGCATTAGATCCAAGGAAGAGGCATATAAATTTTCCAGAAAAAGCAACAGACCTGAGGATTGGGAGCAGTTTAGAATTCAGCAAAGGAGGACCAAGGGATTGATTAAGAAGAGGAAAATAGAGTACGAGAGCAAGCTTGCGGGGAACATAAAAACTGACTGTAAATGTTTCTATAGGTATGTGAAGAGAAAAAGATTGGTGAAGACAAATGTAGGTCCTTTACAGTCAGAAACAGGGGAATTTATTATGGGGAATAAAGAAATGGCTGACCAACTAAATGCATACTTTGGTTCTGTCTTCACAAAGGAGGACACAAATATCATACCAGAAATGTGGGGGAACACAGGGCTTAGTGAGAGAGAGGAACTGAAAGAAATCAGTATTAGCAGAGAAATGGTGTTGGGGAAATTGATGGGATTGAAGGCCGATAAATCCCCAGGGCCTGATGGTCTGCATCCCAGAGTACTTAAGGAAGTGGCCCTAGAAACAGTGGATGCATTGGTGGTCATCTTCCAAGATTCTATAGACTCGGCAACAGTTCCTACAGATTGGAGGGTAGCTAATGTAACCCCACTATTTAAAAAAGGGAGGTAGAGAGAAAACAGGGAATTATAGACCAGTCAGCCTGACGTCGGTAGTGGGAAAAATTCTAGAGTCTATTATCAAAGATTTTATAGCAGAGCATTTGGAGAACAGTGGTAGAATCGGACAGAGTCAGCATGGATTTACGAAAGGGAAATCATGCTTGACAAATTTACTCGAATTCTTCGAGGATGTAACTAGTAGAGTTGATGAGGGGGAGCCAGTGGATGTGGTTTATTTGGACTTTCAGAAGGCTTTCGACCAAGTCCCACATAAGAGATTAGCATGTAAAATTAAAGCACATGGGATTGAAGGTAGTGTATTGCGATGGATAGAAAATTGGTTGGCAGACAGGAAACAAAGAGTAGAAATAAACGGATCTTTTTCTGAATGGCAGGCAGTGACTAGTGGGGTACCGCAGGGATCGGTGCTAGGAGCCCAGCTATTCACAATATACATTAATGATTTAGATGAAGGAACTAAATGTAATATCTCCAAATTTGCAGATGACACAAAACTGGGTGGGAGGGTGAGTTGTGAGGAGGATGCAGAGAGGCTTCAGGGTGATTTGGACACGTTGAGTGAGTGGGCAAATGCATGGCAGATGTAGTATAATGTGGATAAATGTGAGGTTATCCACTTTGGTAGCAAAAACAGGAAGGCAGATTATTATCTGAATGGCGAAAACTGAGAGAGGGGAATATGCAACGAGACCTGGGTGTTCTCGTGCACCAGTCGCTGAAGGTCAGCATGCAGGTGTAACAGGCGGTAAAAAAGGCAACTGGTATGTTGGCCTTCATAGCGAGAGGATTCGAGTACAGGAGCAGGGATGTCTTGCTGCAATTATACAGGGCCTTGGTGAGGCCACACCTGGAATATTGTGTGCAGTTTTGGTCTCCTTATCTGAGGAAGGACGTTCTTGCTATAGAGGGGGTGCAGCAAAGGTTTACCAGACTGATTCCTGGGATGGTGGGACTGACGTATGAGCAGAGATTGAGTCAGTTCGGATTATATTCGCTGGAGTTCAGAAGAGTGAGGGGGGATCTCATAGGAACCTATAAAATTCTAACAGGACTTGACAGGGTAGATTCAGGAAGGATGTTCCCGATGGTGGGGGAGTCCAGAACCAGGGGTCATAGTCTAAGGATACGGGGTAAATCTTTCAGGACTGAGATGAGGAGAAATTTCTTGACCCAGAGAGTGGTGAGCCTGTGGAATTCGCTACCACAGAAAGCAGTTGAGGCCAAAACATTGTAAGTTTTCAAGAAGGAGTTAGATATAGCTCTTGGGTCTAAAGGGATCAAAGGATATGGGGTGAAAGCGGGAACAGGTTACTGAGTTAGATGATCAGCCATGATCATAATGAATGGCAGAGCAGGCACGAAGGGCCGAATGGCCTACTCCTGCTCCTCTTTTCTATGTTTCTAACAGGGGCTGCCATTCCTGTTCTCTTATTGGTTAATAGAAGGGGCCAATGCCCTCTATTCAAGGTGACCAATGAAACTTGTCCCAGCCGAGAACAGCCCACAGGCGCAACAAAAACAACATCTTGCATTTATATAGTGCCTTTAATGAAGCAAAACACACCAAAGCGCTTCACAGGAGTATAAGTCAGAGATATTTGGACAGGTGACCCAAAGCTTTGTCAAAGAGGTTAGTTTTAAGGAGCATCTTAAAGGAGGAGAGAGAAGTGGAGAGGTTTAGGGAGGGAATTGCAGAGCTTCAGAGCCCAGGGAGCTGAAGGCACGGCCGCCAATGGTGGAGTGATTAAAATTGGGGATGTTCGAGACCAGAATTGGAGGAGCACAGAGATCTTGGAGGGTTGTAGATTCGGAGCAGATAGGGAGGAGCCAGGTTGTGGAGGGATTTGAAAACATGGATGAGAAGTGTAAAATCAACTAGACCTGGCAAATTCCCCTTGGCATTACCAACAAAGGGCATTAATACTGAAAAGAGATTTCTTGTACCAAAGGCGAACATGTAGTCCCAGGCCAGAAAGTACTGCTTCCAAAATGGCAGCCAGTTCCGCGTCCACCTCGGCAGCAATTCACAGTAGACCAGCATTCGGAACATGGTGCCGACAGACTCAATGAATTTCTGCGTTTCTTCTGGAATCTTCTGCTGCAGACAGCCCAGCCGCATCTCCAACAGGATGGCAGCGATTGCTATGCAACAAGAGGGGCATCACCGTTAGTTGTCAGAAATAGTGCAACACTGTCTCATTGAATGAATGAGCAGATTGACTCACTGCCCTGTGTTGAGGAGAGGAGGGATGAGAGAGAGAGAGAGAGAGAACACACAACAGATAATCTGCCCCTCCACCCCTCCCAAACATAATTTTATGACTTTATTTTCCTCCTCTGTTTTTTCACAAGATTCTAAAAGGAACATTAAAACCGGTGTAGGCCTTTTGTTCAGATACAGTAACTTATATTTATATAGAGCCTTTAACATAATAAAACATTCCAAGGCACTTCACAGGAGCATTATAAAACAAAGTATGACACTGAGCCATATAAGGAGATATTAGGTCAGATGACACAAGCTTGCTCAAAGAGGTACATTTTAAGGAGTGTCTGAAAGGATGTAAGACACAGATGCCAGACTTCAGTCAATTCGATTCACTCCACGTGATATCAAGAAACGACTGAAGGCACTGGATACTGCAAAAGCTATGGGTCCTGACAATATTCCGGCAATAGTACTGAAGACCTGTGCTCCAGAACTTACCGCGCCCCCAGCCAAGCTGTTCCAGTACAGCTACAGCACTGGCATCTACCCTGCAATGTGGAAAATTGCCCAGGTATATCCTGTACACAAAACGCAGGACAAGTCCAACCCGGCCAATTACCACCCCATCAGCCTACTTTCAATCATCAGTAAAGTGATGGAAGGTGTCATCAACAGTGCCATCAAGCGGCACCTGCTTAGCAGTAACCTGCTCAGTGACGCTCAGTTTGGGTTCCACCAGGGCCACTCAGCTCCTGACATCATTACAGCCTTGGTTCAAACATGGACAAAAGAGCTGAACTCCAGAGGTGATGTGAGAGTCACTGCCCTTGACATCAAGGCAGCATTTGACCGAGTATGGCATCAAGGAGCCCTAGCAAAACTGAGGTCAATGGAAATCAGGGGGAAAACCCTCCGCTGGCTGGAGTCATACCTAACGCAAAGGAAGATCATTGTGGTTGTTGGAGGTCAATCATCTGAGCTCCAGGACATCACTGCAGGAGTTCCTCAGGGTAGTGTCCTGGGCCCAACCATCTTCAGCTGCTTCATCAATAACCTTCCTTCAATCATAAGGTCAGAAGTGGGGATGTTCGCTGATGATTGCACAATGTTCAGCACCATTCGTGACTCTTCAGATACTGAAGCAGTCCGTGTAGAAATGCAGCAAGACCTGGACAATATCCAGGCTTGGGCTGATAAGTGGCAAGTAACATTCGCCCAACACAAGTGCCAGGCAATGACTATCTCCAACAAGAGGGAATCTAACCATCTCCCCTTCACATTCAATGGTATTATGATCGCTGAATCCCCCACTGTCAACATCCTGGGAGTTACCATTGACCAGAAATTGAACTGGAGTAGCCATATAAATACCATGGCTACAAGAGCAGGTCAGAGGCTAGGAATCCTGAGGCGAGTAACTCACCTCCTGACTCCCCAGGGTCTGTCCACCATCTACAAGTCACAAGTCAGGGGTGTGATGGAATACTCTCCACTTGCCTGGATGGGTGCAGCTCCAACAACACTCAAGAAGCTTGACACCATCCAGGACAAAGCAGCCCACTTGATTGGCACCCCATCTACAAACATTCACTCCCTCCACCACCGACGCACAGCGGCAGCAGTGTGTACCATCTACAAGATGCACTGCAGCAATGCACCAAGGCTCCTTAGACAGCACCTTCCAAACCCGCGATGTCTACCTACTAGTAGGACAAGGGCAGCAAATGCATGGGAACACCACCACCTGCAAGTTCCCCTCCAAGTCACACACCATCCTGACTTGGAACTATATCGCCGTTCCTTCACTGTCGCTGGGTCAAAATCCTTGAACTCCCTTCCTAACAGCACTGTGGGTGTACCTACCCCACATGGACTGCAGCGATTCAAGAAGGCAGCTCACCACCACCTTCTCGAGGGCAATTAGGGATGGGCAATAAATGCTGGCACAGCCAGTGACGCCCACATCCCATGAATGAATAAGAAAAAATGTAAGTGAGATGGAGAGGCGGAGAGGTGTAGGGACGGAATTCCAGATCTTAGGACCCAGGCAGCTGAAGGAAAAAGCAGAAGGTCTGACCATCATTTTCCAGTCCTCACTGGATACGGGTGTGGTGCTGGAGGATTGGAGAACTGCTAACGTTGTACCTCTGTTTATAAACGGTGCAAGGGATAGACCGAATAATTACAGGCCAGTCATTCTAACCTCAGTAGTGGGCAAATTATTGAAATCTATTCTGAGAGGCAGGATAAACTATCACTTAGAAAAGCACAGATTAATCAAGGATAGTCAGCATGGAGTTGTTAAGGGAAGATCTTGTTTGACTAACTTAATCGAATGTGTTGAAGAAGTAACAAGGAAGATAGATGAGGGTAATGCAGTTGATATGGTCTACATGAATTCTAGCAAGGCTTTTGACAAGGTCCCACATGGCAGATTGGTTACAAAAATAAAATCCCATGGGATCCAGGGAAATGCAGCAAGGTGGATACAAAATTGGCTCAGTGGCAGAAAACAAAGGGTAATTGTCGATGGGTGTTTTTGCAACTGGAGGGCTGTTTCCAGTGGCGTTCTGCAGGGCTCAGTACTGGGTCCCCTGCTTTTTGTCATATATATTTACAATTTGGATGTAAATATAGGGGGCATGATCGAGAAGTTTACAGACGACACAAAGATTGGCCGTGTGGTAGGTTGTGAGGAGGATAGCTGTAGGCTGCAGGAAGATATTGATGGTCTGGTCAGATGGGCAGAAAAGTGGCAAATGTAATTCAACCCAGAGAAGTGTGAGGTGATGCATTTGGGGAGGTCAAATTGAGCAAAGGAATACAAGATTAATGGGAAAATACTAAGAAGTGTAGAGGAAGTGAGGGATGTTGGAGTGAATGTCCACAGATCCCTGAAGGTAGCAGGACAGGTCAATAAGTTGGTTAAGAAGACATATGGAATCCTTTCCTTTATTAGCCGAGGTATTGAATACAAGAACAGGGAGATTATGCTGGAACTGTATAACTCATTGGTTAGGCCACAACTTGAGTACTGTGTGCAGTTCTGGTCACCTCATTACAGAATGGATGTAATTGCACTAGAGAGGGTACAGAGGAGATTTATGAGGATGTTGCCAGGACTGGGAAAATGCAACTATGAGGAAAGATTGGACAGGCTGGGGTTGTTCTCCTTGGAACAGAGAAGGCTGAGGGGAGATCTGATTGAAATGTACAAAATTTAAGGGGCCTGGATAGAGTGGAGGTGAAGGGTCTATTCACCTTAGCAGAGAGGTCAGTGATTTGGGGGCATAGATTTAAAGTGATTGGTAGAAAAGTTAGAGGGGAGATGAGGAAAAACCTTTTCACCAAGAGGGTGGTGGGGGTCTGGAACTCACTGCCTGAAAGGGTAGTTGAGGCAGAGACCCTCAACTCATTCAAAAGGAGTCTGGATATACACCTCAAGTGCCATAATCTGCAGGGCTATGGACCACATGCTGGACGGTGGGATTAGAATAAGTGGATCGTTTTTCAGCTGGCACAGACACAATGGGCCAAGTGGCCTCTTTCTGTGCCTTAAACTTGCTACAGTTTCTAAGTAAACTAGCCAGAAACAGAACAACAGACTGTAAAAGCTTCTATAGGTATGTTTTTTTTAATCCATTCGTGGGATGTGGGCGTCGCTGGCTAGGCCAGCATATATTGCCCATCCCTAATTGCTTTTGAGAAGAATGTAAACAACAAATGTTTACAGGCAGAGACATGAGAATTTATAATAGGGAATAAGAAAATGGCACAGAAATTAAACAAATACTTTGTGTCTGTCTTCACAGAGCAAGATGCAAAAAACCTCCCAAAAATACTAAAGAACCAAGGGTCTAGTGAGAATGAGGGATGAAAGAAATTATAATGGTAAAAAAGTAGTACTGGAGAAATTAATGGGACTGAAAGTTGCCCGAGACTGCCCAAAATAGAGAAGAAACATCTGCAACGGTGCCAGCCAGTTCGAGTAATGTCGACATGCCCAGGCAACGACCAAGTGCAAACAGCAGAAGGAGCGCTCGGAAATCCGAGCATCCCATTCACTCGCCTCACCAAACACTACCTGCCCCACCTGTGGCAGAGTGTGCAGATCCAGAATAGGATTCTTCAGTCACTTAAGGACCCACAACCCTGGAGTGGAAGAAAGTCATCCTCATTCCCGAGGGACTGCCTAAGAAGAAGAAGAGATACTTGCCATAGAGGAAGTGAAACAAAGGTTCACCAGACTGATTCCTGGGATGGTGGGATTGTCTTATGAGGAGAGATTGAGGAGACTGGGCCTGTATTCTCTAGAATGAGCGTTGATCTATGATTCTATGATCTCATTAACAAACAAAATTCTTTCTTATGGGGCTCGACAGGGTAGATACAGGAAGGATGTTTCCCTTGGCTGGGCAGTCTAGAACCAGAGAACAGTTTCAGAATCGGTGTTAATCATTTAGGACTGAGATGAGGAGAAATTTCTTCACTCAGAGGGTGGTGAATTTGTGGAATTCTCTACCCCAGAGGGCTGTGGAGGTTCAGTGATTGAGAATGTTCAAGACAGAGATCGATAGATTTCTAGATATTAAAGGCATCAAGGAATTGGGGATAGTGCGGGAAAATGGCATTGAGGTAGAAGATCAGCCATGATCTAGTTGAATGGTGGAGCAGGCTCGAAGGGCCGAATGGCCTATTCCTGCTCTTATTTCCTATGTTCCTATGAGTCAGGACATGTGCAACAGAGTTTTGTATGACCTCAAGTTTATGGAGGGTGGAATGTGGGAGACCGGCCAGGAGTGCATTGGAATAGTCAAGTCTGGAGGTAACAAAGGCATGAATGAGCAGATGAACTGAGACAGGGGCAAAGTCTGGCGATGTTACGAAGGTGGAAGTAGGTGGTCTTGGTGATGGAAAGATTATGGCATCAGAAGCCAAACTCAGTGTTAAATAGGGTGCCAAAGTTACCAACAGTCTGGTTCAGCCTTAGATAATGGCCAGAGAGAAAGACAGAGTGGGTGGTTAGGGAACAGAGTTAGTGGTGGGGAGTAAAGACAATGTCTTTGGTCTTCCCCATGTTTAATTGGAGGAAAGTTCTGTTCATCTAGGACTAGAAGTCAGATAAGTAGAGTGGCAAATTAGAGACAGTGGTGATGGTGAGGTAGACCTGGGTGTTTTCAGCTTACCTGTGGGGCCTGATATGTTTTTTGGATGATGTTGCTGAGGGACAGCATGTAGATGAGAAATAGGAGGGGGCCAATGATAGATCCTGGGGGTCTCCAAAGGTAACAGTGTGAGAGTGGAAAGAGAAGTCATTGCATCAAGGAGCCCTAGCAAAACTGGAGTCAATGGGAATCAAAGGGAAAAATCTATGCTGGTTGGAGTCATATTTAACGCAAAGGAAGATGGTTGTGATTGTTGGAGGTCAATCATCTCAGCTCCAGGAAATCACTGCAGGAGTTCCTCAGGGTAGTGTCCTAGACCCAACCATCTTCAGCTGCTTCATCAATGACCTTCCTTCAATCATAAGGTCAGAAGTGGGGATGTTCGCTGACGATTGCACAATGTTCAGCACCATTCGTGACTCCTCAGATACTGAAGCAGTCCGTGTAGAAATGCAGGCTTGGGCTGATAAGTGGCAACTAACATTCGTGCCACACAAGTGCCAGGCAATGACCATCTCCAACAAGAGAGAATCTAACCATCTCTCCTTGACATTCAATGGCATTACCATCGCTGAATCCCCCACTATCAACATTCTGGGGCTACCATTGACCAGAAACTGAACTGGAGTAGCCATATAAATACCGTGGCTCCAAGAGCAGGTCAGAGGCTAGGAATCCTGCGATGAGTAACTTACCTCCTGACTCCCCAAAGCCTGTCCACCATCTACAAGGCACAAGTCAGGAGTGTGATGGAATACTCTCCACTTGCCTGGATGGGTGCAGCTCCAACAACACTCAAGAAGCTCGACACCATCCAGGTCAAAGCAGCCCGCTTGATTGGCACCCCATCTACAAACATTCACTCCCTCCACCACCGACGCACAGTGGCAGCAGTGTGTACCATCTACAAGATGCACTGTAGCAATGCACCAAGGCTCCTTAGACAGCACCTTCCAAACCCGCAACCTCTACTAACTAGAAGGACAAGGGCAGCAAATGCATGGGAACACCACCACCTGCAAGTTCCCCTCCAAGCCACACACCATCCTGACTTGGAACTATATCGCCGTTCCTTCACTGTCGCTGGGTCAAAATCCTGGAACTTCCTTCCTAACAGCACTGTGGGTGTACCTACCCCAAATGGGCTGCAGCGGTTCAAGAAGGCAGCTCACCACCACCTTCTCAAGGGCAATTAGGGATGGGCAATAAATGCTGGCCTGGCTCACATCCCATGAACGAATATTAAAAAAAAGTAATAGAATGTCATTTGTAAGAGTGGAACCAGGCGAAGACAGTACCTACAAAATAGCCCCTATCCTACCCTGAAAAATGTTCCTTTCCCAGGAAAATAGCCTCTCCCCGAGAAAACCAGTCCCATCCCACCCTCCCACCACCCCCCCAACCCACTAGCTCTGGATTACTCTCACCTTCGAAGGTGTATTTCTGCAGTTCACTGGTGATGTTGTGCACCATGACCCCAGGTCCGTTCATCGAGCGCAGCCACCGGATTCGGTCAATAAAATCTGTTGCCACCTCATTGATGACACCCTCGTACAGTGCGGCGTCCTGCGGTTTCAGCATCTTCTTGTTTAACACGGCACGCAGTCTGTACCATTCCTCACCTTCCCTGAATAAAAGGGGGCGGGTAGGGAGAGCGTTGATTGGATCGTGGTTCCAGCTTAACAGGAATAATACAATATGGCGACACAAGTCTGGTTCAATATTACTCCTTGCAAAATAAAAGTCTAAATGGGGTAGAGGAGAAAAGGGATCTGCAGGGTACAGATTCACAAATCACTGAAAGTGGCGACACAGGTTAATAAGGGCATTAAAAAAGACAAACCAGGTCCTGGGGTTCATTTCTGGAGGAATAGAATTGAAAAACAGAGAAGTTATGTTAAACAGGTATTGAACCTTGGTTAGGTAACACTCGGAGTGACTGTGAACCAGGGGTCAGCAGTGTGTCCATACACGGACACCAGTGTCTGTGGTGAACAATTTTGGAGTCCGTGACTGGTAATTTCATGGATGACAAATGTCCCATTGGCTTCTTCTGACCGACTTTTAAAAAACATTGCAAGTGCCAGTTTCACAGCTGACAGGTGCTGAAGCAGAATAGCGCTTCCCAACTTCAGACACATTCGGGCTGTTCCAGCAGGCTTTTAAAAAAAGTCAGAACCCACTAGAAAACCCTGAATCTGTCCCAAGGCCTGCTCTCAGCAACAGTTAGTGAGAAAACGAGAGGGAGAGAGAGAGAGAGTGGGAGGGGGGGGGGGGGGGGGGCGGTGGATACAGAGAGAGAGAGAGAGAGTGTGGGGAAGAGAGTGGGAGAGGGGGGACAGACAGAGAGAGTGGGGCAAGAGAGAGTGGGGGAGAGAGAGCATGGGGGAAAGAGAGAGAGAGAGAGTGGGGGCAGAGAGAGAGTATGGAAGAGAGAGAGAGTGGGGGAGAGAGAGAGTGGCGGAGTGAGAGATTGGGGAAGAGAGAGAGTGGGGAAGCGAGAGAGTGGGGGAGAGAGAATGGGAGAGCGGGGGACAGAAAGAGAGAGTGGGACAAGAGAGCGCGGGGGAGAGAGAGTGGGGGAAAGTGAGAGAGAATGGGGGGAGAGAGAGAGTATGGAAGAGAGAGAGAGTGGGGGGAGAGAGAGAGTGGGGAATAGAGAGAGTGGGGAAGAGAGAGTGGGGGAAAGAGAATGAGAGAGCGGGGGACAGAGAGAGAATGGGAGGGAGAGAGAGAATGGGGGAAAGACTGGAGAGAGAGTGGCAGGGGGAACAGAGAGAGAGTGGGGGAGTGAGATAATGTGGAAAAGAAAGAGAGAGTGAGAGAGAGAGAGACAGAGAGAGTGGGGCAGAGAGAGAGAGTGGGGACAGAAAGAGTGTGGGGAGAGAGAGATTGGGGGGAGAGAGAGAGGGGACAGAGGGAGAGGGGGGAGATAGGGGAGGAGAGATGGAGAGGGGGGACAGAGAATGCAGGGGGAAAGAGAGAGGGGGCACAGAGAGAGTGGGGGGATGGAGAGAGGGAGAGGTGGGGGACAGAGAGGGGACAGAGAGAGCAGGGATGACACGGGGGTGAGGGGTGGGGGGGATGACACCAGGGAGAAACAACACAGAGAGGGGAAGGAGCAGTGCAAAGAAGGGGAACAACACAGAGGGAGGGACAACATAGAGAGGGGGGAACAACACATGGGGGGTTGGGGAACACAGACAGCGGGGACAGAGAGGGAGGGGAAGAGAAAGAGACAGAGAGAGAGAGAGACAGACAGACACAGAGAACGCGAGGATGGAGATCACTCCTGACAGATGGACATCTATCCAGAATACTCCGCATTGCTATAACAAGGGCGGCACAGTGGCACAGTGGTTAGCACCGCAGCCTCACAGCTCCAGTGACCCGGGTTCGATTCTGGGTACTGCCTGTGCGGAGTTTGCAAGTTCTCCCTGTGACCGCGTGGATTTTCGCCGGGTGCTCTGGTTTCCTCCCACAGCTAAAGATTTGCAGGTTGATAGGTAAATTGGCCATTATAAATTGCCCCTCGTATAAGTAGGGGAATTGTGGGGATGTGAGAGGGTAATGGGCTTAGTATAAATGGGTGGTTGATGGTTGGCACAGACTCAGTGGGCTGAAGGGCCTGTTTCAGTGCTGTATCTCTAAATAAATAAATAAAAGTGTGTGGGCAGACATTGACTCCTTTGCAAGCAGAAAATGCCAGTTATCTTACTAAATTAGTGTCCAACATAGTGACGAGAAAGTAAGGCATTAAGTTAGTATTCTCATTTAAAGCTTCTTCACAAAAATGCACATTTGTTGTTTTGATTAATAGTAAGATAAATTTTTAATACCTTTATTTTTCCAAAATTGTCCCACCGGCTCCCTGCGTAAGACACAATTGTACTGTGGCGCCCCCCCCCCCCCCCCGCCCCCCACCACGCGAAAAGGTTGGATGCAGCTGGTCCAAACCTTTAACCTTGTGTTTTAAAATAACTTAGCAGCTAGGTATTTTAAAACACAAGTTTAAAGGCTTGTGTTATGTAAACTCATTTTAAAATGTCAAAATCATTTAAGTTCTGGCACATTTTACTTTCACATGGGACACAAGCTCAGTGACATGTTGAAAGTTACTGGACTTTTATTTCTATATAAATGTCACAATTCCGCTGCTATCCATTTGGAATCACATTGTTCCAGAACTTGTATTAAGAGGAAAACAGGCAAGAAAATCCAAGGAATCTCCCAAACTCAGCACTGTAAATTTCTCATGTTAGAAACAGTCATTAACTGATTTTTTTACAAGTATGTCAAAGATCAGCAACTGGAATGTGCATCATTTACAATCCAGTTTGCGGGCCAATAACCTGAGTGGCCAATATCATTTGAACGTTGTCTGTATCGTATAATCACATTACATTATAAGTGCACCTTTGCTAACAGGTAAAGATTTGGCTGGACATAAATTAGTTAGTCTGGAGTACAATCTTACAGATAGTGATTAAACATTTTGTAATTGAATATATGCAGCAACAACTGCTCAACCTTTTGCAGACAAGCTTTTTGTGAATAATTATCTTGTCAGGGCTGAATTGAAATCGACAGCGATAGACTGAGATATCGACATAAGTGCTCCAGCTTATAAACTTCTCCTGATTTGGAGATCACTGCCCTTTTGTTGGCTGCCCTGTCTTCAGACACATATTACAAGCAGGTGGAGAAGTTGCACAAACATTGACCACGGGTTAAACTGTCTTGAGACAACAGCAGCGTGAGAAATGGTCCATCTTCCTATTGCTGATTTTTCTACTGCCTCACCTCAATAACCACAATAACAATCCTCTCCTTGAGTTTCATGGTTTATTGAATGAATTTACACTCCTGACACAGTGTGAATCCACAGAGGTCATCCGATAAGATCCACCTAACACCCCATAACATGGTTTAGCTAGCTGTATTCTGTTAACAAAAGTAATTCGCCTTGGCATTGCATACTATTTTGCTAGCTAGCTACTACAGTTGTGCTGCTCTCCACTGATGTTTGTATGCTTAGCTACTTTATTTATAGGGATAAATGTGTTTTGATGGCATTAGATTGGCTATACACTTTATATACAGACTAGTTGTCCCCATGTCCATGGCTGAGTCAATAATTTAGTCAAATATCTGTGGTGCAACATGTCAGTGCTTATCCCCGCTGTTCTGATCTTCGTATTATAAAAAGAATACAGAGGCACTGGAGGTGAAAGAAAATTGACAACGATGATACCAGAAGTGAAAGGTGAAAACTGTCAGGAATGGCTGAACAAGCTGGGGTTCTTTTCTCTACAGAAAGAGAAGACTGAGGGGTGACCCGATCGAGGTCTTTAAAATTGTGAAGCTGTTTGATAGGATAGAGGCGGAGAAGGTGTTTCCAATTATGGGGGAGACTAAAACTAGGGGCCATAAATGTCAGATGGTCATTAATAAATCCAATAGGGAATTCAGGAGAAATGTCTTTACCCAGAGAGTGGTGAGCATGTGGTACACACTGCCACAGGGAGTGGTTGGAGCAAATAGCACAGATACATTTAGGGGGAAGTCAGATCTAGGCAATGTACTTTTGCAGGCTTTCATATTAGAATAAGGGTTTCTATATAAACAATGTATCATTACCAATTAGGCAGCTAAAGATTGAAACCTTGTCTACTTAATTATGTCCATAATGAAAGAAACAGGGTTGAGTTAAACACACTGGTACCTATCAGAAAGATTGAATTTACATTGAGTTACATAGCATCTCCTGCACTGAAAAGACCATTCAGCCCAAGGGCACAATTCCCAAATCAACAGAAATTTGGAAAATTATGATTATGGTATCCACAATTTCTTCACTGATTTTAGTATTCTGGGGTGGAAACCATCTGGTCCTGGAGATTTGTCTATCTTAAGTTCCAATATTTTCTCCACTATTTCGAATCATAGAATGGCTACAGCATAAGAGGTCATTCAGCCTGTTGAGCCTGTGCTGGCTTTCTGCAAGAACAACTCAGCTAGTCCCATGCCCCTCTCCTTTTCCTGTAGCTTTGTAAATTTTTCTTTTCAGGTGCCTATGCAATTCTATTTGAAAGCCACGACTAAATCTGCTTCCACCACACTCTCAGGCAGTGCAATTCAGGTCGCAACCATTCAGTGGATTAAAAAAAATTTTCCTCATGTTGCCTGTGATTCTTTTGTCAATCATTTTAAATTGGCATCCTCTGCTTCTCAACCCTTCCACCAATGGCAACAGTTTCTCTTTATCTTCTCTGTCCATAACCCCTCATGATTTTGAACACCTCCATCAAATCTCTGTTCAACTTTCATTTCTCTAAGGAGAACAATCCCAGTTTCAGCCTAAGTCCCTCATCCTTGGAACCATTCTTGTAAACCTCCTGCACCCTTTCTAATACCTTTACATGATAACACCACCTTCAACATTCACTCCATCCACCACCTTCAACATTCACTCCATCCACCACTTTCAACATTCACTCCATCCACCACTTTCAACATTCACTCCATCCACCACTTTCAACATTCACTCCATCCACCACCTTCAACATTCACTCCATCCACCACTTTCAACATTCACTCCATCCACCACTTTCAACATTCACTCCATCCACCATCTTCAACATTCACTCCATCCAACACTTTCAACATTCACTCCATCCACCACCTTCAACATTCACTCCATCCACCACTTTCAACATTCACTCCATCCACCACTTTCAACATTCACTCCATCCACCACCTTCAACATTCACTCCATCCACCACTTTCAACATTCACTCCATCCACCACTTTCAACATTCACTCCATCCACCATCTTCAACATTCACTCCATCCACCATCTTCAACATTCACTCCATCCACCACTTTCAACATTCACTCCTTCCACCACCTTCAACATTCACTCCATCCACCACTTTCAACATTCACTCCATCCACCATCTTCAACATTCACTCCATCCACCATCTTCAACATTCACTCCATCCACCACTTTCAACATTCACTCCGTCCACAACCTTCAACATTCACTCCATCCACCACCTTCAACATTCACTCCATCCACCACCTTCAACATTCACTCCATCCACCACTTTCAACATTCACTCCATCCACCACTTTCAACATTCACTCCATCCACCACTTTCAACATTCACTCCATCCAACACCTTCAACATTCACTCCATCCACCACTTTCAACATTCACTCCATCCACCACTTTCAACATTCACTCCATCCACCATCTTCAACATTCACTCCATCCACCACTTTCAACATTCACTCCATCCACCACCTTCAACATTCACTCCATCCACCACTTTCAACATTCACTCCATCCACCACTTTCAACATTCACTCCATCCACCACCTTCAACATTCACTCCATCCACCACTTTCAACATTCACTCCATCCACCACTTTCAACATTCACTCCATCCACCATCTTCAACATTCACTCCATCCACCACTTTCAACATTCACTCCATCCACCACCTTCAACATTCACTCCATCCACCACTTTCAACATTCACTCCATCCACCACTTTCAACATTCACTCCATCCACCACTTTCAACATTCACTCCATCCACCATCTTCAACATTCACTCCATCCACCACCTTCAACATTCACTCCATCCACCACTTTCAACATTCACTCCATCCACCACTTTCAACATTCACTCCATCCACCACCTTCAAAATTCACTCCATCCACCACTTTCAAAATTCACTCCATCCACCATCTTCAACATTCACTCCCTCCACCACATTCAACACTCACTCCATCCACCACCTTCAACATTCACTCCATCCACTACCTTCAACATTCACTCCATCCACCATCTTCAACATTCACTCCATCCACCACTTTCAACATTCACTCCATCCACCACTTTCAACATTCACTCCATCCACCATCTTCAACATTCACTCCATCCACCACCTTCAACAATCACTCCATCCACCACCTTCAACATTCACTCCATCCACCATCTTCAACATTCACTCCATCCACCACTTTCAACAATCACTCCATCCACCACTTTCAACATTCACTCCAACCACCATCTTCAACATTCACTCCATCCACCACCTTCAACAATCACTCCATCCACCACCTTCAACATTCACTCCATTCACCAACTTCAACATTCACTCCATCCACCATCTTCAACATTCACTCCATTCACCAACTTCAACATTCACTCCATTCACCACCTTCAACATTCACTCCATCCACCACTTTCAACATTCACTCCATCCACCACCTTCAACATTCACTCCATCCACCACCTTCAACATTCACTCCGTCCACCACCTTCAACATTCACTCCATCCACCACCTTCAACATTCACTCCATCCACCACTTTCAACATTCACTCCATCCACCATCTTCAACATTCACTCCATCCACCACTTTCAACATTCACTCCATCCACCATCTTCAACATTCACTCCGTCCACCACCTTCAACATTCACTCCATCCACCACCTTCAACATTCACTCCATCCACCATCTTCAACGTTCACACCATCCACCAACTTCAACATTCACTCCATCCACTACCTTCAACATTCACTCCATCCACCATCTTCAACACTCACTCCATCCACCACTTGCAACACTCACTCCATCCACCAACTTCAACACTCAATCCATCCACCACTTGCAACACTCACTCCATCTACCACCTTCAACATTCACTCCATCTACCACCTTCAACATTCACTCCCTCCACAACCTTCAACATTCACTCCATCCACCATCTTCAACATTCACTCCATCCACCACCTTCAACATTCACTCCATCCACCACCTTCAACACTCACTCCATCCACCACTTGCAACACTCACTCCATCTACCACCTTCAACATTCACTCCATCTACCACCTTCAACATTCACTCCCTCCACAACCTTCAACATTCACTCCATCCACCATCTTCAACATACACTCCGTCCACCACCTTCAACATTCACTCCATCCACCATCTTCAACATTCACTCCCTCCACAAACTCCAACATTCACTCCATCCACCATCTTCAACATTCACTCCATTCACAACCTTCAACATTCACTCCATCCACCATCTTCAACATTCACTCCATCCACAACCTTCAACATTCACTCCATCCACCATCTTCAACATTCACTCCATTCACAACCTTCAACATTCACTCCACCCACCATCTTCAACATACACTCCGTCCACCACCTTCAACATTCACTCCATCCACCATCTTCAACATTCACTCCCTCCACAACCTTCAACATTCACTCCATCCACCATCTTCAACATACACTCCGTCCACCACCTTCAACATTCACTCCATCCACCATCTTCAACATTCACTCCCTCCACAACCTTCAACATTCACTCCATCCACCATCTTCAACATTCACTCCCTCCACAACCTTCAACATTCACTCCATCCACCATCTTCAACATACACTCCGTCCACCAACTTCAACATTCACTCCATCCACCACCTTCAACATTCACTCCATCCACCATCTTCAACACTCACTCCATCCACCAATTGCAAGACTCACTCCATCCACCAACTTCAACATTCACTCCATCCACCATCTTCAACACTCACTCCATCCACCACCTTCAACATTCTCTCCATCCACCACCTTCAACACGCACTCTATCCACCATCTTCAACATTCACTCCATCTACCACCTTCAACATTCACTCCATCTACCACCTTCAACATTCACTCCATCCACCATCTTCAACATTCACTCCATCCACCACCTTCAACATACACTCCGTCCACCACCTTCAACATTCACTCCATCCACCATCTTCAACATTCACTCCATCCACCACCTTCAACATTCACTCCATCCACCATCTTCAACATTCACTCCATCCACCAACTTCAACATTCACTCCATCCACCACCTTCAACATTCACTCCATCCACCACCTTCAACATTCACTCCATCCACCAACTTCAACATTCACTCCATCCACCAACTTCAACATTCACTCCATCCACCACCTTCAACATTCACTCCATCGACCACCTTTAACATTCACTCCATCCACCACCTTCAACATTCACTCCATCCACCACCTTCAACCTTCACTCCATCCACCACCTTCAACATTCACTCCATCCACCACCTTCAACATTCACTCCATCCACCACCTTCAACATTCACAACATCCACCATCTTCAACATTCACTCCATCCACCATCTTCAACATTCACTCCATCCACCACCTTCAACATACACTCCGTCCACCATCTTCAACATTCACTCCATCCACCAACTTCAACATTCACTCCATCCACCATCTTCAACATTCACTCCATCCACCACCTTCAACATTCACTCCATCCACCACTTTCAACATTCACTCCATCCACCACTTTCAACATTCACTCCATCCACCACTTTCAACATTCACTCCATCCACCACCTTCAACATTCACTCCATCCACCACTTTCAACATTCACTCCATCCACCACTTTCAACATTCACTCCATCCACCATCTTCAACATTCACTCCATCCACCACTTTCAACATTCACTCCATCCACCACCTTCAACATTCACTCCATCCACCACTTTCAACATTCACTCCATCCACCACTTTCAACATTCACTCCATCCACCACCTTCAACATTCACTCCATCCACCACTTTCAACATTCACTCCATCCACCACTTTCAACATTCACTCCATCCACCATCTTCAACATTCACTCCATCCACCATCTTCAACATTCACTCCATCCACCACTTTCAACATTCACTCCATCCACCACCTTCAACATTCACTCCATCCACCACTTTCAACATTCACTCCATCCACCATCTTCAACATTCACTCCATCCACCATCTTCAACATTCACTCCATCCACCACTTTCAACATTCACTCCGTCCACAACCTTCAACATTCACTCCATCCACCACCTTCAACATTCACTCCATCCACCACCTTCAACATTCACTCCATCCACCACTTTCAACATTCACTCCATCCACCACTTTCAACATTCACTCCATCCACCACTTTCAACATTCACTCCATCCACCACCTTCAACATTCACTCCATCCACCACTTTCAACATTCACTCCATCCACCACTTTCAACATTCACTCCATCCACCATCTTCAACATTCACTCCATCCACCACTTTCAACATTCACTCCATCCACCACCTTCAACATTCATTCCATCCACCACTTTCAACATTCACTCCATCCACCACTTTCAACATTCACTCCATCCACCACCTTCAACATTCACTCCATCCACCATCTTCAACATTCACTCCATCCACCACTTTCAACATTCACTCCATCCACCACCTTCAACATTCATTCCATCCACCACTTTCAACATTCACTCCATCCACCACTTGCAACACTCACTCCATCCACAAACTTCAACATTCACTCCATCCACCATCTTCAACACTCACTCCATCCACCACCTTCAACATTCACTCCATCCACCACTTGCAACATTCACTCCATCCACCACCTTCAACATTCTCTCCATCCACCACCTTCAACACTCACTCCATCCACACCCTTCAACATTCACTCCATCCACCACTTGCAACATTCACTCCATCCACCACCTTCAACATTCTCTCCATCCACCATCTTCAACATTCTCTCCATCCACCATCTTCAACATTCACTCCATCCACCAACTTCAACATTCACTCCATCCACCACATTCAACATTCTCTCCATCCACCATCTTCAACATTCACTCCATCCAACATCCTCAACACTCACTCCATCCACCACTTGCAACACTCACTCCATCCACCAACTTCAACATTCACTCCATCCACCATCTTCAACACTCACTCCATCCACCACCTTCAACATTCACTCCCTCCACCACCTTCAACATTCACTCCCTCCACAACCTTCAACATTCACTCCATCCACCACCTTCAACATTCACTCCATCCACCACCTTCAACATTCACTCCATCCACCATCTTCAACACTCACTCCATCCACCATCTTCAACATTCACTCCATCCACCATCTTCAACATTCACTCCATCCACCACTTGCAACACTCACTCCATCCACCAACTTCAACATTCTCTCCATCCACCACCTTCAACACTCACTCTATCCACCACCTTCAACATTCACTCCATCCACCACCTTCAACATTCACTCCATCTCCCACCTTCAACATTCACTCCCTCCACAACCTTCAACATTCACTCCATCCACCACCTTCAACTTTCACTCCATCCACCACCTTCAACATTCACTCCATCCACCAACTTCAACATTCACTCCATCTACCACCTTCAACATTCCCTCCCTCCACAACCTTCAACATTCACTCCATCCACCACCTTCAACATTCACTCCATCCACCATCTTCAACATTCACTCCATCCACCACTTGCAACATTTACTCCATCCACCACCTTCAACATTCACCCCATCCACCACCTTCAACACTCACTCCATCCACCAACTTCAACATTCACTCCATCCACCACCTTCAACATTCACTCCGTCCACCATCTTCAACATTCACTCCATCCACCAACTTCAACATTCACTCCATCCACCACCTTCAACATTCACCCCATCCACCAACTTCAACATTCACTCCATCCACCACCTTCACCATTCACTCCATCCACCACTTGCAACATTCACTCCATCCACCACCTTCAACATTCACCCCATCCACCAACTTCAACATTCACTCCATCCACCACCTTCAACATTCACTCCATCCACCATCTTCAACATTCACTCCATCCACCATCTTCAACATTCACCCCATCCACCAACTTGAACATTCACTCCATCCACCACCTTCAACATTCTCTCCATCCACCATCTTCAACATTCTCTCCATCCACCATCTTCAACATTCACTCCATCCACCAACTTCAACATTCAATCCATCCACCACCTTCAACATTCTCTCCATCCACCATCTTCAACATTCACTCCATCCACCATCTTCAACACTCACTCCATCCACCACTTGCAACACTCACTCCATCCACCAACTTCAACATTCACTCCATCCACCATCTTCAACATTCACTCCATCCACCACCTTCAACATTCACTCCATCCACCACTTGCAACATTCACTCCATCCACCAACTTCAACATTCACTCCATCCACCATCTTCAACATTCACTCCATCCACCAACTTCAACATTCACTCCATCCACCATCTTCAACATTCACTCCATCCACCACCTTCAACATTCACTCCATCCACCACTTGCAACACTCACTCCATCCACCAACTTCAGCATTCACTCCATCCACCATCTTCAACACTCACTCCATCCACCACCTTCAACATTCACTCCATCCACCACTTGCAACATTCACCCCATCCACCAACTTGAACATTCACTCCATCCACCACCTTCAACATTCACTCCATCCACCACTTGCAACATTCACTCCATCCACACCCTTCAACATTCACTCCATCCACCACTTGCAACATTCACTCCATCCACCACCTTCAACATTCACCCCATCCACCAACTTCAACATTCACTCCATCCACCACCTTCAACATTCTCTCCATCCACCATCTTCAACATTCTCTCCATCCACCATCTTCAACATTCTCTCCATCCACCATCTTCAACATTCACTCCATCCACCAACTTCAACATTCACTCCATCCACCACCTTCAACATTCACCCCATCCACCAACTTCAACATTCACTCCATCCACCACCTTCAACATTCACTCCATCCACCATCTTCAACATTCACTCCATCCACCATCTTCAACATTCACCCCATCCACCAACTTGAACATTCACTCCATCCACCACCTTCAACATTCTCTCCATCCACCATCTTCAACATTCTCTCCATCCACCATCTTCAACATTCACTCCATCCACCAACTTCAACATTCAATCCATCCACCACCTTCAACATTCTCTCCATCCACCATCTTCAACATTCACTCCATCCACCATCTTCAACACTCACTCCATCCACCACTTGCAACACTCACTCCATCCACCAACTTCAACATTCACTCCATCCACCATCTTCAACATTCACTCCATCCACCACCTTCAACATTCACTCCATCCACCACTTGCAACACTCACTCCATCCACCAACTTCAACATTCACTCCATCCACCATCTTCAACATTCACTCCATCCACCAACTTCAACATTCACTCCATCCACCATCTTCAACATTCACTCCATCCACCACCTTCAACATTCACTCCATCCACCACTTGCAACACTCACTCCATCCACCAACTTCAGCATTCACTCCATCCACCATCTTCAACACTCACTCCATCCACCACCTTCAACATTCACTCCATCCACCACTTGCAACATTCACCCCATCCACCAACTTGAACATTCACTCCATCCACCACCTTCAACATTCACTCCATCCACCACTTGCAACATTCACTCCATCCACACCCTTCAACATTCACTCCATCCACCACTTGCAACATTCACTCCATCCACCACCTTCAACATTCACCCCATCCACCAACTTCAACATTCACTCCATCCACCACCTTCAACATTCTCTCCATCCACCATCTTCAACATTCTCTCCATCCACCATCTTCAACATTCTCTCCATCCACCATCTTCAACATTCACTCCATCCACCAACTTCAACATTCACTCCATCCACCACCTTCAACATTCTCTCCATCCACCAACTTCAACATTCACTCCATCCACCACCTTCAACATTCACTCCATCCACCACCTTCAACATTCACTCCATCCACCACTTGCAACATTCACTCCATCCACACCCTTCAACATTCACTCCATCCACCACTTGCAACATTCACTCCATCCACCACCTTCAACATTCACCCCATCCACCAACTTCAACATTCACTCCATCCACCACCTTCAACATTCACTCCATCCACCATCTTCAACTCTCACTCCATCCACCACTTGCAACATTCACTCCCTCCACCACCTTCAACATTCACTCCCTCCACCACCTTCAACATTCACTCCATCCACCACCTTCAACATTCACTCCATCCACCACCTTCAACATTCACTCCATCCACCATCTTCAACACTCACTCCATCCACCATCTTCAACATTCACTCCATCCACCATCTTCAACATTCACTCCATCCACCACCTTCAACATTCACTCCATCCACCATCTTCAACACTCACTCCATCCACCACCTTCAACATTCACTCCATCCACCATCTTCAACATTCACTCCATCCACCACCTTCAACATTCACCCCATCCACCACCTTCAACATTCACTCCATCCACCATCTTCAACATTCACTCCATCCACCACCTTCAACATTCACTCCATCCACCATCTTCAACACTCACTCCATCCACCACCTTCAACATTCACTCCATCCGCCATCTTCAACATTCACTCCATCCACCATCTTCAACACTCACTCCATCCACCACCTTCAACATTCACTCCATCCGCCATCTTCAACATTCACTCCCTCCACCATCTTCAACATTCACTCCATCCACCATCTTCAACACTCAATCCATCCACCACCTTCAACAATCACTCCATCCACCATCTTCAACATTCACTCCATCCACCACCTTCAACATTCACTCCATCCACCAACTTCAACATTCACTCCATCCACCATCTTCAACATTCACTCCATCCACCACCTTCAACAATCACTCCATCCACCATCTTCAACATTCACTCCATCCACCACCTTCAACATTCACTCCCTCCACCATCTTCAACATTCACTCCATCCACCATCTTCAACATTCACTCCATCCACCACCTTCAACAATCACTCCATCCACCATCTTCAACATTCACTCCATCCACCACCTTCAACATTCACTCCATCTACCACCTTCAACATTCACTCCATCCACCATCTTCAACATTCACTCCATCCACCATCTTCAACACTCACTCCATCCACCACCTTCAACAATCACTCCATCCACCATCTTCAACATTCACTCCATCCACCACCTTCAACATTCACTCCATCCACCATCTTCAACACTCACTCCATCCACCACCTTCAACAATCACTCCATCCACCACCTTCAACATTCACTCCATCCACCACCTTCAACACTCACTCCATCCACCACCTTCAACACTCTCTCCATCCACCATCTTCAACATTCACTCCATCCACCACCTTCAACATTCACTCCATCCACCATCTTCAACATTCACTCCATCCACCATCTTCAACATTCACTCCATCCACCACCTTCAACATTCACTCCATCCACCATCTTCAACATTCACTCCATCCACCATCTTCAACACTCACTCCATCCACCACCTTCAACAATCACTCCATCCACCATCTTCAACATTCACTCCATCCACCACCTTCAACATTCACTCCATCCAACACCTTCAACATTCACTCCATCCACCATCTTCAACATTCACTCCATCCACCACCTTCAACAATCACTCCATCCACCATCTTCAACATTCACTCCATCCACCACCTTCAACATTCACTCCATCCACCATCTTCAACACTCACTCCATCCACCACCTTCAACAATCACTCCATCCACCACCTTCAACATTCACCCCATCCACCACCTTCAACATTCACTCCATCCACCATCTTCAACATTCACTCCATCCACCATCTTCAACACTCACTCCATCCACCACCTTCAACAATCACTCCATCCACCATCTTCAACATTCACTCCATCCACCACCTTCAACATTCACTCCATCCACCATCTTCAACATTCACTCCATCCACCATCTTCAACATTCACTCATCCACCACCTTCAACAATCACTCCATCCACCATCTTCAACATTCACTCCATCCACCACCTTCAACAATCACTCCATCCACCACCTTCAACATTCACTCCATCCACCATCTTCAACATTCACTCCATCCACCACCTTCAACATTCACTCCATCCACCACCTTCAACATTCACTCCATCCACCATCTTCAACATTCACTCCATCCACCACCTTCAACATTCACTCCATCCACCATCTTCAACATTCACTCCATCCACCATCTTCAACATTCACTCCATCCACCACCTTCAACAATCACTCCATCCACCATCTTCACATTCACTCCATCCACCACCTTCAACATTCACTCCATCTACCACCTTCAACATTCACTCCATCCACCATCTTCAACATTCACTCCATCCACCATCTTCAACACTCACTCCATCCACCACCTTCAACAATCACTCCATCCACCATCTTCAACATTCACTCA
>NW_027141017.1:0-25000 GCF_036365525.1 Heterodontus francisci
CTCCCCCACTACCCCACACCTCCCCCACTACCCTCCGCGAGTCCCCTTCTCCACTGCCCTGTCCACTCCCCTCCTTTCCTCACTCCACTCCCCTCCCTCCCCCTCCCCACCACACTCTGCACACTCACTCCCGTCTCCCATTCCCTACCCCTCCCCACTCCCCCTCTCCCCTACTCCCCTTCCCCTGCATCACTCCCCTTAACTTCTCACATCCCCCTCCTCCACTCACATCCTCACTCCACTCCCCCACTCCAAGACCCCATTCCCCACTCCCTCCCCCACTCCACTACTCTCCTGCCTCACTCCCATCCGCCACTCCACTCCTCACTCCTCTCTCCCCTCCCGTACACCCTTTCACTCACCACCCTCTCCCCCTCACATCCCCTCTCCCTCCCCACAACCCTCCCCCTGCCCCACTCACCCTCCCCCAGTCCCCTAACTTTGCACCCCCACTCTCCAACTCCCCTCCCTGTTCCCTGCACCCCACCCCACTTCCCTCCCTTATTCCCTTCCTGCTCCCCCTCTACCACTCCCATCCCCCTCCCTGCCCTTCCCCCTCCCCTTCCCCACTCTATTCCCCCACTCCCTTCCCTCTCCCCTTCTCCCCCTCCCCAATCCCCTCCACCACTCACCTACCCTACTCCTCATTGGCTAACCCCATTTCCTTCCGCCACTCACCTCCCCCACTACCATCCACCTACCCCGTTACCCTCCACGAGTCCCCTTCCCCACATCCCTTCTCCACTGCCCTACCAACTCCCCTCCCTTCCCCACACCCCTCTTCCGTCCTCTAACCAACACTGCAAACTCACTCCCATTTCCCACTCCACTCTCACTGCCACCTTGCACATTCCTCTCCCTGCTCCCCTCACCCTCCCCTGCCCAGTCCCCTCCCCTACTCCCCTCCCCAACCCCCTGCACTCCCCTCCCACACTCCCCACTCTCCTCCCTCACTCGCATCCTCCACTCTAGTTCCTACTCCTCTCTCCCGTCCCCTTTACCGCCCACTCACCACCCTCTCCCCTCACACTCCCTCTCACTCCCCACTACCCTCCCCCAATCCCACTCACCCTCCCCCACTCTCCCTCCCCCGTGCCCCTTCTGCTCTGCCCTCCCCCTCCCTCACGCCCCATCCCCAATCCCTTCCCCCACACCTTTCCCCCAGTCCCATCAACCCTTTCCTCCCCTTCCCCCTCACGCAACACCCCCTCCTACACTCCCCAGCACCTCCCCACTCCTCTTCTGCCTCCCTTCCCCTACCCCCAACCTCCACTACCCTCCCCCACTCCCCTCCCCACTCCCCTCCCCCACTGCCCACCCCCATTCCGCTCCCCGCACCCCTCCCTCCTCCCCTCCCGTCTCCCACTCCCCTTCCCCTCCCCCACTCCCCTCCCACACTTCTGTCCCCTATTACCCTCACCCACACCGCTCCCCCTCCCCCTCCTTCATTCCGCTTCACCACTCCCCCACTCTCCTCCCTCACTCCCATCCTCCACTCCACTCCCAACTCCACTCTACCCTACCGTACACTTCCCACTCACCTCCTTCTCCCCCTCACACTCCTTCTCCTTCCCCACTCCCATCCCCGAATCCCACTGCCCCTCCCCCACTCACATCACCTTCCCCTCCCTCACTCCCCGCTCCACTACCGCACTCCCCTCCCCCACTCCACTTCTCAACTCTCATCCCTCACTTCCATCCTTCACTCCCCTCCCCACTCCCCTCATCCACACCCCTCACCTACTCCACTCACCCCTCCCCCACTCCTCACTCTCCACTCCCCTCCCCACTTGCCTATCTGCCTCGCCCACTCCATTTCCCCCACTCCCCTCCACAACTCCCCCTCCCTCACTCCCCTCCCCCATTGCCGTCCCCACCACCCTCCCCCACTCCTCTCCCACAATCCGCTCATCCCTACCCCACTCCTCACTCCGCACTACCCTCCTCAACACCGCACCCCTCACTCTCCTCCCTCACTACCCTCCCTAACTCCTCACCCCCTCTCCCTCCCCACTCCCTTCCCGCACTCCACACTCCCCTCCCCCACTCCCCACTCCTCACTCCCCTGTCCTCACTCTCCATTCCCCTCACCTCCCCCTCCACTCACCCACTCCCCTCTACCCTCCCCCACTATCCTCCCCACTACCCTCCCTTACTCCTCTCCCCCACTCCCCCCCGCACTCCCCCTCCCCGACAAGGCCCTGCCCCTCTATCACTCCACTCCTACACACCCCACTTCCTCCCCACTCCCCCACTCACCCACTCCTCACTCCCCACTCCACTCCCCACTCCCCGACTCCTCACTCCCCACTCCCCGACTCCTCACTCCCCACTCCCCCACTCACCTCTCTCCCACTCTCCACTCCTCACTCTCCACTCCCCACTCCTCACTCCCCTCCCCCACTCCCCTCACCGACTTACCACTCCCCTCCCCAACTACCCAATCCCCAATCCCCTCCCGCACTGCTCACTCCCCTCCCCCACTCCTCACTCCCCTCCCACAAACCCCACTCCCCTCACCCACTCCCCACTCCCCTCCCCCACTCCCAACTCCCCTCCCCCACACCCCACTCCTCACTCCACTCTCCACTCCCCCACTCCCTACTACCCACTTCTCACTCCACTCCCCCACTCCCCACTTCTCACTCCCCACTTCTCACTCCCCACTCAACTCCCCACTCCCAACTCCCCACTCCCCACTCCTCACTCCCCACTCCTCACTCCCCAATCCACTCACTACTCCTCACTCCCCACACCATTCCCCACTCCCCCACTGCCCACTACTCACTCCCCACTCTACTCCTCACTCTCCACTCCCCTCACGCACTCCCCTCTCAACCATCCCTTCCCCAACCCCACTCCCCACTCCTCACTCCACTCCCCACTCCATCACTCCCCACTCCTCTCTCCCCACATCACGCCCCACTACCCCACTGCCCACTCCTCACTCCCAACTCCACTTCCAACTCCACACTCCCCTCCCTACTCCTCATTCATGTCACCCACTCACCAATCCCCTCCCCCACCCCCCACCCCCCACACCCACTCCCCACTCCACATTCCCTCCCCGACTCCTCACTCCCCTCCCCCACTCCACACTCCCATCTCACAACCCCACTCCCCTACCCCACTCCCCACTCCCATCACCCACCCCCACCCCCACACCCCGCAACGCTCCTCCACACCCCTCTCCTCACTCCCCACTCCACTCCCCCACACCCCACTCCCCACCCCCAGTCCTCACTCCACTCCCCCATTCTCCACTACCCACTTCCCTCCCCCACTCTCCACTCCAGACTCAATTTCCCCCACTCTCCACTCCCCTATCCCACTCTAAACTCCCGTCCACCACTCCCCTCTCCCACTCTCCACTCCTCTCCCCCACCCCCCTCCCCCACTTCCCACCCCCACTCCTCATTGCCCTCCTTACCTCTCCCCACAACCACACCCACACACAATCCTTTCCCCACTCTCACTCCTGCGCTCCCAACTCACCTCCCCACTCCCCACCCCCACTCCCCATCCTCACTCCCTTCCCAAGTCACATTCCCACTCTCCCACCCCCACTCCTCCTCCTCCCTCCCCTCCCACACTCTCCACGCCCCTCCCCCACTCCCCCTCCTCACTCCCCACTCCATTCCCCCACTCCCTTCCCCCACTCCCTTCCCCCACTCCACTCCCCCACTCCCCTCCCCAACTCCCCACTCACATCCTCCAATCCCCACTCCTCACTCCCCACTCACATACAAGACACTCCAACTCCCCTCCCCAACTCCCAATTCCCCCACCCCTCTCACTCCCCACTCCCCTCCTCTACTCCCCTCCTCCACTCTTCCACTCCCAACTGACCTCCCACATGTCCCACACCCCTCCCCCAAAGCCCTCCCACTCCCCCTCTCTCCTCCCACTCCACAACTCTCCCCTCCCCTCCCCCACTCCACAACTCTCCCCTCCCCTCCCCCACTTGCCTCCTCTCCCCTCCCCTCCCCCACACGCCTCCTCTCCCCTCCCCTCTCCCACTCGCCTCCTCTCCCCTCCCCTCCCACACTTGCCTCCTCTCTCCTCCCCCACTACGCCTCCTCTCCCCTCCCCTCCCCCACACGCCTCCTCTCCCCTCCCCTCTCCCACTCGCCTCCTCTCCCCTCCCCTCCCACACTTGCCTCCTCTCTCCTCCCCCACTACGCCTCCTCTCCACTCCCCTCCCCCACACTTGCCTCCTCTCTCCTCCCCCACTACGCCTCCTCTCCCCTCCCCTCTCCCACTCGCCTCCTCTCCCCTCCCCTCCCACACTTGCCTCCTCTCTCCTCCCCCACTACGCCTCCTCTCCCCTCCCCTCCCACACTTGCCTCCTCTCTCCTCCCCCACTACGCTTCCTCTCCACTCTTCTCCCCCACTCCCCACTCCCGACTCAATTCCACCACTTCCCACTCTCCACTCTCGTCCCCCAATCTCCACTCCCGTACACCCCTCCCCCACTCCTTTCATCACTCCACTTTTCACTCCCCTATCCCTCACCCCTCCTCCACTCACCTCCACCTCTCCCCTCCACTCCCCTCCCCATACCCACTCCACTTCCATTTCCCCTATTCCTCACCCCTCACACACTCCCCTCCCCTCTCACCTCCACTCCCCTTTCCACTCCTCTTCCCACTTCGCTCCCCCACTCCCCTCCCCACTCCCCTCCTCTCCCATCCCCCACTCCCCTCCCCCACTGCCCTCCCCCACTCTCCACTCCTCACTCCAACTCCCCTTCGCCACAAGTCTGGATTGAATTGGCTCTTTCCTGGTGTGTGAGTGGGACTCAGTACCACTCCAGCTGTTATTAAGTACTTTAGATAGGTCAGTTTTTGTCCAGTGTGTGCAGGAGGGTTTTCTGACACAGTATGTAGACAGGCCAACCAGGGGCGATGCCACATTGGATTTGGTACTGGGAAATGAACCCGGCCAGGTGTGAGATTTAGATGTAGGTGAGCACTTTGGTGACAGTGATCACAATTCGGTTAGGTTTACCTTAGCGATGGGCAGGGACAGGTATATACCGCAGGGCAAAAATTATAGCGGGGGGAAAGGAAATTATGATGCGATTAGGCAAGATTTAGGATGCGTAGGATGGGGAAGGAAACTGCAGGGGTTGGGAACAATCGAAATGTGGAGCTTATTCAAGGAGCAGCTACTGTGTGTCCTTGATAAGTATGTACCTGTGAGGCAGGCAGGAAGTTGTCGAGCGAGGGAGCCGTGGTTTACTGAAGAAGTTGAAGCGCTTATCAAGAGGAAGAAGAAGGCTTATGTTAGGATGAGACGTGAAGGCTCAGTTAGGGCGCTTGAGAGTTACAAGCTAGCCAGGAAGGATCTAAAGGGAGAGCTAAGAAGAGCAAGGAGAGGACACGAGAAGTCATTGGCGGATAGGATCAGGGAAAACCCTAAGGCTTTCTATAGGTATATCAGGAATAAAAGAATGACTAGAGTTAGATTAGGGCCAATCAAGGATAGTAGTGGGAAGTTGTGTGTGGAATCAGAGGAGATAGGGGAAGCGTTAAATGAATATTTTGCGTCAGTATTTACAGTGGAGAATGAAAATGTTGTCGAGGAGATTACTGAGATACAGCCTACTAGGCTAGATGGGATTGAGATTCACAAGGAGGAGGTGTTAGCAATTTTGGAAAGTATGAAAATAGATAAGTCCCCTGGGCCAGATGGGATTTATCCTAGGATTCTCAGGGAAGCTCGGGAGGAGATTGCAGAGCCTTTGTCCTTGATCTTTATGTCGTCATTGTCGACAGGAATAGTGCCGGAAGACTGGAGGATAGCAAATGTTGTCCTCTTGTTCAAGAAGGGGAGGAGAGACAGCCCTGGTAATTATAGACCTGTGAGCCTTACTTCGGTTGTGGGTAAAATGTTGGAAAAGGTTATAAGAGACAGGATTTATAATCATCTTGAAAAGAATAAGTACATTAGAGATAGTCAGCACGGTTTTGTGAAGGGTAGGTCGTGCCTCAGAAACCTTATTGAGTTTTTCGAGAAGGTGACCAAACAGGTGGATGAGGGTAAAGCAGTGGATGTGGTGTATATGGATTTCAGTAAGGCGTTTGATAAGGTTCCCCACGGTAGGCGATTGCAAAAGATACGGAGGTATGGGGTTGAAGGTGATTTAGAGATTTGGATCAGAAATTGGCTAGCTGAAAGAAGACAGACGGTGGTGGTTGATGGCAAATGTTCATCCTGGAGTTTAGTTACTAGTGGTGTACCGCAAGGATCTGTTTTGGGGCCACTGTTGTTTGTCATTTTTATAAATGACCTGGAAGAGGGTGTAGAAGGGTGGGTTAGTAAATTTGTGGATGACACGAAGGTCGGTGGAGTTGTGGATAGTGTCGAAGGATGTTGTAGGGTACAGAGGGACATAGATAGGCTGCAGAGCTGGGCTGAGAGATGGCAAATGGAGTTTAATGCGGAAAAGTGCAAGGTGATTCACTTTGGAAGGAGTAACAGGAATGCAGAGTACTGGGCTAATGGGAAGATTCTTGGTAGTGTAGATGAACAGAGAGATCTTGGTGTCCATGTGCATAAATTCCTGAAGGTTGCTCCCCAAGTTAATAGGGCTGTTAAGAAGGCATATGGTGTGTTAGCTTTTATTAGTAGGGGGATCGAGTTTCGGAGCCACGAGGTCATGCTGCAGCTGTACAAAACTCTGGTGAGACCGCACCTGGAGTATTGCATGCAGTTCTGGTCACCGCATTATAGGAAGGATGTGGAAGCTATGGAAAGGGTGCAGAGGAGATTTACTAGGATGTTGCCTGGTATGGAGAGAAGGTCTTACGAGGAAAGGCTGAGGGACTTGAGGTTGTTTTCGTTGGAGAGAAGGAGGAGGAGAGGTGACTTAATAGAGACATATAAGATAATCAGAGGGTTAGATAGGTTGGATAGTGAGAGTCTTTTTCCTCGGATGGTGATGGCAAACACGAGGGGACATAGCTTTAAGTTGAGGGGTGAAAGATATAGGACAGATGTGAGAGGTAGTTTCTTTACTCAGAGAGTAGTAAGGGCGTGGAACACCCTGCCTGCAACAGTAGTAGACTCGCCAACTTTAAGGGCATTTGAGTGGTCATTGGATAGACACATGGATGAAAATGGAATAGTGTAGGTCAGATGGTTTCACAGGTCGGCGCAACATCGAGGGCCGAAGGGCCTGTACTGCGCTGCAATGTTCTAATTCTAAATTCGATTAGTGGTCTGGGTAGAATTGGCTCATTCCTGGTGGGTGAGTGGGGTTCAGTACCACTCCAGCCGGTATTAATAGAAGCCTGTATTGAATTGGCTCATTCCTGGTGTGTGAGTGGGGTTCAGTACCACTCCAGCCGGTATTAATAGAAGCCTGGATTGAATTGGCTCATTCCTGGTGTGTGAGTGGGACTCAGTACCACCCCATCTGTTATTAATAGTGGTCTGGGTAGAATTGGCTCTTTCCTGGTGGGTGAGTGGGGTTCAGTACCACTCCAGCTGGTATTAATAGAAGCCTGTATTGAATTGGCTCATTCCTGGTGTGTGAGTGGGGTTCAGTACCACCCCATCTGTTATTAATAGTGGTCTGGGTAGAATTGGCTCATTCCTGGTGGGTGAGTGGGACTCAGTACCACCCCATCTGTTATTAATAGTGGTCTGGGTAGAATTGGCTCATTCCTGGTGTGTGAGTGGGACTCAGTACCACCCCATCTGTTATTAATAGTGGTCTGGGTAGAATTGGCTCTTTCCTGGTGGGTGAGTGGGGTTCAGTACCACTCCAGCCGGTATTAATAGAAGCCTGTATTGAATTGGCTCATTCCTGGTGTGTGAGTGGGACTCAGTACCACCCCATCTGTTATTAATAGTGGTCTGGGTAGAATTGGCTCATTCCTGGTGGGTGAGTGGGGTTCAGTACCACCCCATCTGTTATTAATAGTGGTCTGGGTAGAATTGGCTCATTCCTGGTGTGTGAGTGGGACTCAGTACCACTCCAGCCGGTATTAATAGAGGTCTGTATTGAATTGGCTCATTCCTGGTGGGTGAGTGGGACTCAGTACCACTCCAGCTGGTAATAATAGTGGTCTGGGTAGAATTGGCTCTTTCCTGGTGGGTGAGTGGGACTCAGTACCACCCCATCTGTTATTAATAGTGGTCTGGGTAGAATTGGCTCATTCCTGGTGTGTGAGTGGGACTCAGTACCACTCCAGCCGGTATTAATAGAGGTCTGTATTGAATTGGCTCATTCCTGGTGGGTGAGTGGGACTCAGTACCACTCCAGCTGGTAATAATAGTGGTCTGGGTAGAATTGGCTCTTTCCTGGTGGGTGAGTGGGGTTCAGTACCACCCCATCTGTTATTAATAGTGGTCTGGGTAGAATTGGCTCTTTCCTGGTGGGTGAGTGGGGTTCAGTACCACCCCATCTGTTATTAATAGTGGTCTGGGTAGAATTGGCTCTTTCCTGGTGGGTGAGTGGGGTTCAGTACCTCTCCAGCTGTTATTAATAGTGGTCTGGGTAGAATTGGCTCTTTCCTGGTGGGTGAGTGGGGTTCAGTACCACCCCATCTGTTATTAATAGTGGTCTGGGTAGAATTGGCTCTTTCCTGGTGGGTGAGTGGGGTTCAGTACCACCCCATCTGTTATTAATAGTGGTCTGGGTAGAATTGGCTCTTTCCTGGTGGGTGAGTGGGGTTCAGTACCACTCCAGCTGGTATTAATAGAAGCCTGTATTGAATTGGCTCTTTCCTGGTGGGTGAGTGGGGTTCAGTACCACCCCATCTGTTATTAATAGTGGTCTGGGTAGAATTGGCTCTTTCCTGGTGGGTGAGTGGGGTTCAGTACCACTCCAGCTGGTATTAATAGAAGCCTGTATTGAATTGGCTCATTCTGGTGTGTGTGTGGGGCTCAGTACCACTCCAGCTGGTATTAATAGAGGCCTGGATTGAATTGGCTCTTTCCTGGTGTGTGAGTGGGGATCTGTACCACTCCAGCTGGTATTAATAGAGGCCTGGATTGAATTGGCTCTTTCTGATGTGTGTGTGGGGCTCAGTACCACTCCAACTGGTATTAATAGAGGCCTGGAATGAACTGTTCTTTTCCTGCTGAGTGAGTGGGACTCAGTCGCACTTCAGCTAGTATTAATAGAGGCCTGAATTGAATTGGCTCTTTCCTGGTTTGTGAGTGGGGCTCAGTACCACTCCAGCTAGTATTAATAGAGGTCTGGATTGAATTGGCTCTTTCCTGGTGTGTGAGTGGGGCTCAGTACCACTCCAGCTGGTATTAATAGAGGCCTGAATTGAATTGGCTCTTTCCTGGTTTGTGAGTGGGACTCAGTACCACTCCAGCTGGTATTAATAGAGGCCTGAATTGAATTGGCTCTTTCCTGGTTTGTGAGTGGGACTCAGTACCACTCCAGCTGGTATTAATAGAGGCCTGAATTGAATTGGCTCTTTCCTGGTTTGTGAGTGGGACTCAGTACCACTCCAGCTGGTATTAATAGAGGCCCAGATTGAATTGGCTCTTTCCTGGTTTGTGAGTGGGTCTCAGTACCACTCCAGCTGGTATTAATAGAGGCCTGGATTGAATTGGCTCTTTCCTGGTGTGTGAGTGGGGATCTGTACCACTCCAGCTGGTATTAATAGAGGCCTGGATTGAATTGGCTCTTTCTGGTGTGTGTGTGGGGCTCAGTACCACTCCAACTGGTATTAATAGAGGCCTGGAATGAACTGTTCTTTTCCTGCTGTGTGAGTGGGACTCAGTCGCACTTCAGCTAGTATTAATAGAGGTCTGGATTGAATTGGCTGTTTCCTGGTTTGAGAGTGGGACTCAGTACCACTCCAGCTGGTATTAATAGAGGCCTGAATTGAATTGGCTCTTTCCTGGTTTGTGAGTGGGTCTCAGTACCACTCCAGCTGGTATTAATAGAGGCCCAGATTGAATTGGCTCTTTCCTGGTGTGTGAGTGGGACTCAGTACCACTCCAGCTGGTATTAATAGAGGCCTGAATTGAATTGGCTCTTTCCTGGTTTGTGAGTGGGACTCAGTACCACTCCAGCTGGTATTAATAGAGGCCCAGATTGAATTGGCTCTTTCCTGGTGTGTGAGTGGGACTCAGTACCACTCCAGCTGGTATTAATAGAGGCCCAGATTGAATTGCCTCTTTCTGGTGTGTGAGTGGGACTCAGTACCACTCCAGCTGGTATTAATAGAGGCCCAGATTGAATTGCCTCTTTCTGGTGTGTGAGTGGGACTCAGTACCACTCCAGCTGGTATTAATAGAGGCCCAGATTGAATTGCCTCTTTCTGGTGTGTGAGTGGGTCTCAGTACCATTCCAAATGGTATTAATAGAGGCCTGGAATGAACTTCCCTTTCCTGGTTTGTGATTGGGACTCAGTACCCCTCCAGCTAGTATTAATAGAGGCCTGGATTGTATTGGCTCGTTCTGGTGTCTGCGTGGGGCTCAGAACCATTCCTGCTGGTATTAATTGAGGTCTGGATTGAATTGACGCTTTCCTGGTGTGTGAGTGGGAGTTAATTCCATTCCAGCTGGTATTATTCGAGGCCTAGATTGAATTGGCCGTTTCCTGGTGTGTGACTGGGGCTCAGAACCACTCCAGCTGGTATTAATAGAAGCCTGGAATGAACTGTCCCTTTCCTGCTGTGTGAGTGGGACTCAGTCGCACTGCAGCTTGTATTATTGAGGTCTGGATTGAATTGGCACTTTCCTGGTGTGTGAGTGGGGCTCAGAACCACTCCAGCTGGGATTAAAAGAGGTCTGGACTGAATTCGCTCTTTCCGGGTGTGTGAGGGGGTTCAGTACCATTCCAGCTGGTATTAATAGAGGTCTGGATTGAATTGGCTCTTTCTGGTGTGTGAGTGGGTCTCAGTACCATTCCAGCTGGTATTAATAGAGGCCCAGATTGAATTGCCTCTTTCTGGTGTGTGAGTGGGTCTCAGTACCATTCCAGCTGGTATTAATAGAGGCCTGGATTGTATTGGCTCTTTCTGGTGTCTGCGTGGGGCTCAGAACCATTCCTGCTGGTATTAATTGAGATCTGGATTGAATTGGCGCTTTCCTGGTGTGTGAGTGGGTCTCAGTACCATTCCAGCTGGTATTAATAGAGGCCCAGATTGAATTGCCTCTTTCTGGTGTGTGAGTGGGTCTCAGTACCATTCCAGCTGGTATTAATAGAGGCCTGGATTGTATTGGCTCTTTCTGGTGTCTGCGTGGGGCTCAGAACCATTCCTGCTGGTATTAATTGAGATCTGGATTGAATTGGCGCTTTCCTGGTGTGTGAGTGGGAGTTAATTCCATTCCAGCTGGTATTATTCGAGGCCTAGATTGAATTGGCCGTTTCCTGGTGTGTGACTGGGGCTCAGAACCACTCCAGCTGGTATTAATAGAAGCCTGGAATGAACTGTCCCTTTCCTGCTGTGTGAGTGGGACTCAGTCGCACTGCAGCTTGTATTATTGAGGTCTGGATTGAATTGGCACTTTCCTGGTGTGTGAGTGGGAGTTAACTCCATTCCAGCTGGTATTTATAGAGGCCTAGATTGAATTGGCCGTTTCCTGGTGTGTGACTGGGGCTCAGAACCACTCCAGCTGGTATTAATAGAAGCCTGGAATGAACTGTCCCTTTCCTGCTGTGTGAATGGGACTCAGTCGCACTGCAGCTTGTATTATTGAGGTCTGGATTGAATTGGCACTTTCCTGGTGTGTGAGTGGGGCTCAGAACCACTCCAGCTGGGATTAAAAGAGGTCTGGACTGAATTCGCTCTTTCCGGGTGTGTGAATGGGGTTCAGTACCAGTCCAGCTGCTTTTCTAGGAGTTCTGGATTGAATTTGCTCTTTCCTGGTGTGTGAGGGGGCTCAGTACCATTCCAGCTGGTATTAACAGAGGCCTGGATTGAATTGGCTCTTTCTGGTGTGATTACGTGGGGCTCAGGACCACTCCAACTGGTTAAATAGAGGCCTGGAATGAACTGTCCCTTTCCTGCTGTGTGTGTGGGACTCAGTCGCACTCCAGCTGGTATGAATAGAGGTCTGGATTGAATTGGCTGTTTCCTGGTGTGTGAGTGTGACTAAGGGGAAGAGCAGGCAGGGAGCAGATGATGAATATAAAGGGACTGGTGGTCTGAGGTGCATTTGTTTTAATGCAAGAAGTGTAGTAGGTAAGGCAGATAAACTTCGGGCTTTGATTAGTACCCGGGAGTATGATGTTATTGCTATTACTGAGACTTGGTTGAGGGAAGGCCATGATTGGCAACTGAATATCCCAGGATATCGATGCTTCAGGCGGGATAGAGAGGGAGGTAAAAGGGGTGGAGGAGTTGCATTACTGGTCAAAGAGGATATCACAGCTGTGCTGAAGGAGGGCACGATGGAGGACTCGAGCAGTGAGGCAATATGGACAGAACTCAGAAATAGGAAGGGTGCGGTAACAATGTTGGGGCTGTACTACAGGCCTCCCAACAGCGAATGTGAGATAGAGGTACAAATATGTAAACAGATTATGGAAAGATGTAGGAGCAACAGGGTGGTGGTGATAGGAGATTTTAATTTTCCCAACATTGACTGGGATTCACTTAATGTTAGAGGTCCAGATGGAGCAGAATTTGTAAGGAGCATCCAGGAGGGTTTTCTAGAGCAGTATGTAAATAGTCCAATTCGGGAAGGGGCCATACTGGACCTGGTGTTGGGGAATGAGCCCGGCCAGGTTGTTGAAGTTTCAGTAGGGGACTACTTTGGGAATAGTGATCACAATTCCGTAAGCTTTAAAATACTCATGGACAAAGACGAGAGTGGTCCTAAAGGAAGAGTGCTAAATTGGGGGAAGGCCAACGATACCAAAATTCGGCAGGAGCTGGGAAATGTAGATTGGGAGCAGCTGTTTGAAGGTAAATCCACATGTGATATGTGGGAGGCTTTTAAAGAGAGGTTGATTAGCGTGCAGGAGAGACATGTTCCTGTGAAAATGAGGGATAGAAATGGCAAGATTAGGGAACCATGGATGACAGGTGAAATTGTGAGACTAGCTAAGAGGAAAAAGGAAGCATACATAAGGTCTAGGCGGCTGATGAAAGACGAAGCTTTGAAAGAATATCGGGAATGTCGGACCAATCTGAAACGAGGAATTAAGAGGGCTAAAAGGGGTCATGAAATATCTTTAGCAAACAGGGTTAAAGAAAATCCCAAAGCATTTTATTCATATATAAGGAGAAAGAGGGTATCTAGAGAAAGGATTGGCCCACTAAAGGACAAAGAAGGAATGTTATGCTTGGACTCAGAGAAAATGGGTGAGATTCTAAACGAGTACTTTGCATCGGTATTCACCGAGGAGAGGGACATGACGGATGTTGAGGTTAGGAACAGATGTTTGATTACTCTCGGTCAAGTCGGCATAAGGAGGGAGAAAGTGTTGGGTATTCTAAAAGGCATTAAGGTGGACAAGTCCCCAGGTCCGGAGGGATCTATCCCAGGTTACTGTGGGAAGCGAGAGAGGAAATAGCTGGGGCCTTAACAGATATCTTTGCAGCATCCTTAAACACGGGTGAGGTCCCGGAGGACTGGAGAATTGCTAATGTTGTCCCCTTGTTTAAGAAGGGTAGCAGGGAAAATCCAGGTAATTATAGACCAGTGAGCCTGACGTCAGTGGTAGGGAAGCTGCTGGAGAAGATACTGAGGGATAGGATCTATTCCCATTTGGAAGAAAATGGGCTTATCAGTGATAGGAAACATGGTTTTGTGCAGGGAAGGTCATGTCTTACCAACTTAATAGAATTCTTTGAGGAAGTGACAAAGTTGATGGATGAGGGAAGGGCTGTCGATGTCATATACATGGACTTCAGTAAGGCGTTTGATAAGGTTCCCCATGGCAGGCTGATGAAGAAAGTGAAGGCGCTTGGGGTCCAAGGTGTACTAGCTAGATGGATAAAGAACTGGCTGGGCAACAGGAGACAGAGAGTAGCAGTAGAGGGGAGTTTCTCAAAATGGAGACGTGTGACCAGTGGTGTTCCACAGGGATCCGTGCTGGGACCACTGTTGTTTGTGATATACATTAATGATTTGGAGGAAAGTATAGGTGGACTGATTAGCAAGTTTGCAGACGACACTAAGATTGGTGAAGTAGCAGATAGTGAAGGGGACTGTCAGAGAACACAGCAGAATATAGATAGATTGGAGAGTTGGGCAGAGAAATGGCAGATGGAGTTCAATCAGGGCAAATGCGAGCTGATGCATTTTGGAAGATCCAATTCAAGAGTGAACTATACAGGAAATGGAAAAGTCCTGGGGAAAATTGATGTCCAGAGAGATTTGGGTGTTCAGGTCCATTGTTCCCTGAAGGTGGCAACGCAGGTAAATAGAGTGGTCAAGAAGGCATACGGCATGCTTTCCTTCATCGGACGGGGCATTGAGTACAAGAGTTGGCAGGTCATGTTACAGTTGTATAGGACTTTGGTTCGGCCACATTTGGAATACTGCGTACAGTTCTGGTCGCCACATTACCAAAAGGATGTGGATGCTTTGGAGAGGGTGCAGAGGAGGTTCACCAGGATGTTGCCTGGTATGGAGGGCGCTAGCTATGAAGAGAGGTTTAGTAGATTAGGATTATTTTCATTAGAAAGACGGAGGTTGAGGGGGGACCTGATTGAGGTGTACAAAATCATGAGAGGTATAGACAGGGTGGACAGCAAGAGGCTTTTTCCCAGAGTGGGGGATTCAATTACTAGAGGACATGAGTTCAAAGTGAAAGGGGAAAAGTTTAGGGGTGATATGCGTGGAAAGTTCTTTACGCAGAGGGTGGTGGGCACCTGGAACGCGTTGCCAGCGGAGGTGGTAGATGCGGGCACGATGGAGTCTTTTAAGATGTATCTAGACAGATACATGAATGGGCAGGAAGAAAAGAGATACAGAACCTTAGAAAATAGGCGACATGTTTAGATAGAGGATCTGGATCAGCGCAGGCTTGGAGGGCCGAAGGGCCTGTTCCTGTGCTGTAATTATCTTTGCTCTTTGTTCTTAGTTCTTTGAGTACAACTCCAGCTGCTATTAATAGAGGTCTGAATTGAATTGGCTCTTTCCTGCTGTGTGAGTGGGACTCAGTACCACTCCAGCTGCTATTAATGGAGGTCTGGATCGAATTGGCACTTTCCTGATGTGAGTGGGGATCAGTTCAACTCCAGCTTGTATTAATAGAGGCCTGGAATGAACTGTCACTTTCCTGCTGTGTGAGTGGGACTCAGTCGCACTCCAGCTGGTATTACAGAGGTCTGAATTGAATTGGCTCTTTCCTGGTGTGTGAGTGGGACTCAGTCGCACTCCAGCTGGTATTAATTAGTGGTCTGGATTCAATTGGCTCTTTCCTGGTGTGTGAGTGGGGCTCAGTACCACTCCAGCTGGTATTAAGAGGTCTGGATTGAATGGGCCTCTTTCCTGGTGTCTGAGTGATCCTCTGTCGCACTCCAGCTGGTATTAATAGAGGCCTGGAATGAACTGACACCTTCATGGCGTGTGAGAGGGACTCAGACGCACACCAGCTGCTATTCTCGAGGTCAGGATTGAATTGGCTGTTTCTGGTGTGTGTGATGGAGTTAATTCCACTCCAGCTGGTATTAATAGAGGCCTGGAATGAACTGCCCTTTCCTGGTTTGTGAGTGGGACTCAGTACCCCTCCAGCTGGTATTAATAGAGGCCTGGATTGAATTGGATCTTTCTGGTGTCTGCGTGGGGCTCAGTACCATTCCAGCTGGTATTAATAGAGGCCTGAATTGAATTGGCTCTTTCCTGGTTTGTGAGTGGGACTCAGTACCACTCCAGCTGGTATTAATAGAAGCCTGGATTGAATTGGATCTTTCTGGTGTCTGCGTGGGGCTCAGTACCATTCCTGCTGGTATTAATAGAGGTCTGGATTGAATTGGCTCTTTCCTGGTGTGTGAGTGGGAGTTAATTCCACTCCAGCTGGTATTAATAGAGGTCTGGATTGAATTGGCTCTTAACTGATGTGTGATTGGGGATCAGTGCCACTCCTGCTGGTATTAAAAGAGGCCTGAATTGAATTGGCTCTTTCCTGGTGTTTGAGTGGGACTCAGTACCACTCCAGCTGGTATTAATAGAGGCCTGGATTGAGTTGGCTGTTTCCTGGTGTGTGAGCGGGGCTCAGTACCTCTCCTGCTGGTATTAATAGAGACATGGATTGAATTGGCTCTTTCCTGGTGAGTGATTGGGGATCAGTGCCACTCCTGCTGGTATTAAAAGAGGCCTGAATTGAATTGTCTCTTTGCTGGTGTGTGAGTGAGACTCAGTACCACTCCAGCTGGTATTATAGAGGTCTGGATTGAATTGGCTCTTTCCTGGTGTGTGAGTGGGAGTTAATTCCACTCCAGATGGTATTAATAGAGGCCTGGAATGAATTGTCCCTTTCCTGCTGTGTGCTTGGCGCTCAGTCGCACTCCAGCTGGTATTATAGAGGTCTGGATTGAATTGGCTCTTAACTGATGTGTGAGTGGGACTCAGTACCACTCCAGCTGGTATTAATAGGGTTGGGATTGAATTGGCTCTTTCCTGGTGTGTGTGGGACTCAGTACCACTCCAGCTGGGCGGCACAGTGGCGCAGTGGTTAGCACCGCAGCCTCACAGCTCCAGGGACCCGGGTTCGATTCCGGGTACTGCCTGTGTGGAGTTTGCAAGTTCTCCCTGTGTCTGCGTGGGTTTTCTCCGGGTGCTCCGGTTTCCTCCCACAAGCCAAAAAAAGACTTGCAGGTTGATAGGTAAATTGGCCATTATAAATTGTCACTAGTGTAGGGAGGTGGTAGGGAAATATAGGGACAGGTGGGGATGTTTGGTAGGAATATGAGATTAGTGTAGGATTAGTATAAATGGGTGGTTGATGTTCGGCACAGACTCGGTGGGCCGAAGGGCCTGTTTCAGTGCTGTATCTCTAATCTAATCTAATAGAGGTCGGGATTGAATTGGCTCTTAACTGGTGTGTGAGTGGGACTCAGTACCACTCCAGCTGGTATTAATAGAGGTCGGGATTGAATTGGCTCTTAACTGATGTGTGAGTGGGGCTCAGTACCACTCCAGCTGGTATTAATAGGGTTGGGATTGAATTGGCTCTTTCCTGGTGTGTGTGGGACTCAGTACCACTCCAGCTGGTATTCATAGAGGTCGGGATTGAATTGGCTCTTTCCTGGTGTGTGTGGGACTCAGTACCACTCCAGCTGGTATTAATAGAGGTCTGAATTGAATTGGCTCTTTCCTGGTTTGTGAGTGGGACTCAGTACCACTCCAGCTGGTATTAATTCGTGTTCTGGATTCAATTGGCTCTTTCCTGGTGTGTGAGTGGGGTTCAGTAGAACTCCAGCTGGTATTAATAGAGGTCTGGATTGAATTCTCTCTTCCCTGGTGTGTGAGTGGGGCTCAGTACCACTCCAGCTGGTATTAATTAGTGTTCTGGATTGAATTGTCTCTTTCCTGGTTTGAGAGTGGGACTCAGTACCACTCCAGCTGGTATGAATAGCGGCCTGGATTGAATTGGCTCTTTCCTGGTGCGTGATTGGGACTCCGAACCACTCCAGCTGGTATTAATACGGTTGGGATTGAATTGGCTCTTTCCTGGTGTGTGAGTGGGACTCAGTACCACTCCAGCTGGTATTAATAGAGGTCAGGATTGAATTGGCTCTTTCCTGGTGAGTGAGTGGGGCTCAGTACCACTCCAGCTGGTATTAATAGAGGTCTGGTTGAATTGGCTCTTTCCTGGTGTGTGAGTGGGACTCAGTACCACTCCAGCTGGTATTAATAGAGGTCTGGATTGAATTGGCTCTTTCCTGGTGTGTGATTGGGACTCAGTACCACTCCAGCTGGTATTAATAGAGGCCTGGATTGAGTTAGCCACTTCCTGGTGTGTGAGCAGGGCTCAGTTCCACTCCTTCTGCTATTAATAGAGACATGGATTGAATTGGCCCTTTTTTGGTGAGTGAGTGGGGATTAGTGCCACTCCTGCTGGTATTAAAAGAGGCCTAAATTGAATTGTCTCTTTCCTGGTGTGTGCGTGAGACTCAGTACCACTCCAGCTGGTATTAATAGAGGCCTGGATTGAATTGGCTCTTTGCTGGGGAGTGAGTGGGGATCTGTACCACTCCAGCTGGTATTAATAGATACCTGGATTGAATTGCCTCTTTCCTGGTGTGTGAGTGGCTCTCAGAACCACTCCAGCTGGTATTAATTGAGGTCTGAATTTAATTGGCTCTTTCATGGTTAGTGAGTGGGACTCAGTACCACTCCAGCTGGTATGAATAGAGGGCTGGATTGAATTGGCTCCTTCCTGGTGAGTGAGTGGGGCTCAGTACCACTCCAGCTGTTATTAATCGTGGTCTGGATTGAATTGGCTCTTTCCTGGTGTGTGAGTGGGACTCAGTACCACTCCAGCTGGTATTGATAGAGGTCTGGATTGAATTGGCACTTCTTGATGTGTGTGTGGGACTCAGTACCACTCCAGCTGGTATTAATAGAGGCTTGGATTGAATTGGCTCTTGCTGGTGCCTGAGGGGGGCTCAGTACCATCCTGCTGGTATTATTAGTGGTCTGGATGGAATGGTCTCTTTCCTGGTGCGTCCGTGAGAATCAGTATCACTCCAGCTGGTATTAATAGAGGCCTAGAATGAATTGGCTCTTTCTGGTGTGTGAGTGGGACACAGTGCCAGAACACCCGGTGTTAATAGAGTCCTGGAATGAACTGTCTCTTCTCTGCTGTGTGAGTGGGATTCAGTCCCACTCCAAATGTTATTAATAGAGGTCTGGATTGAATTGGCTCCTTCCTGGTGAGTGAGTGGGACTCAGTACCACTCCAGCTGGTATAAATAGAGGCCTGGATTGAATTGGCTCTTTACTGGTGTGTGAGTGGGACTCAATACCACTCCTACTGGTATTGATATAAGCCTCGATTGATATGGCTCTCTCCTGGTGTGAGTGGGACTCACTGCCACTCCAGCTGGTATTAATGGAGGCCTGTAATGAACTGTCCCTTTCCTGCTGTGTGAGTGGGACTCAGTCCCACTCCAGCTGGTATCAATGGCGGTCTGGCTTTAATTAGCTTTTTCCTGGTGTGTGAGTGGGAGTTAATTCCACTCCAGCTGGTATTTATAGAGACCTGGATTGAATTGGCTCTTTCTGGGGTGTTAGTGGGACTCAGTGCCACTCCAGCTAGTATTAATGGAAGCCTGGAATGAACTATCTCTTTCCTGGTGTGTGAGTGGGTCTCAGTCCCACTCCAGCTGGTATCAATGGCGGTATGGCTTTCATTAGCTTTTTCCTGGTGTGTGAGTGGGGCTCAGTACCACTCCAGCTGGTATTAATAAAGGTTTGCATTGAATTGGCTCTTTCCTGGTGTGTCAGTGGGACTCAGTACCACTCCAGCTGGTGATAATATAGGCTCGGTTTCAATTGGCTCTTTCCTGGTGTGTGAATGGGAGTTAATTTTACTCCAGCTGGTATAAATAGAGGCCTGGATTGAATTGGTTCTTTCCCGGTATGTGAATGAGCCTCAGTACCACTCCAGCTGGTATTAATATAGGCTCAAATTCAATTGGCTCTTATCTGGTGTGTGAGTGGGGCTCAGTACCACTCCAGCTGGCATTAATAGAGGTCTGGATTGAATTGGCTGTTTCCTGGTGTGTGTGTGGGACTCAGTACCACTCCAGCTGGTTTTAACAAAGGCCAGTTCGATCTGATGATATGCACTGTTGTCTGTTTGATGTTACCTGCACCGCGGCCATTTTAAGCGACATGTGCTGCGGCCATTCTAAATGATGTGCTCTGTGGTCTGTTTGATGTCACCTTCACTGCGGCCATTTTACGTGACATATGGTACGGCCATTTTAAATAATATGCACTGTGGTCTGTTTGATGTCACCGTCACTGCGTCCATTTTAAATGTTATGCTCTGTGGTCTGTTTGATGTCACCTTGACTGCAGCCATTTTACGTGACATGTGCTGCGGCCATTTTAAATGATATGCACTGTGGTCTGTTTGATGTCACCGTCACTGCGTCCATTTTAAATGTTATGCTCTGTGGTCTGTTTGATGTCACCTTCACTGCGGCCATTTTACGTGACATGTGCTGCGGCCATTTTAAATGATATGCTCTGTGATCTGTTTGAATTGAGAGTAATCCACGGGGATCATTTTCAACGTTTTCTGTCCAGGGCATTGAATGTAACAGATTATAAATGAGAATAAAATCTCATAAAGGATAATAAATCACAGACAATCATAAATATTATAAAGATTTACAAAGTGAGAGGAAGAATTATAAACAGTTTATAAAGGTTGTAAAGGTCAGTAAATGTTTATAAATTATTATAAATTATTATCAATAATTATCAGGATTCTTTTAGTTTGAAAGGGATTATAAAAGAATCAGAAAGATTCAGACCCCGCCCCCACTCCCGTCACCCTGGAAACAGACCCCGCCCCCACTCCCGTCACCCTGGAAACAGACCCCGCCCCCACTCCCGTCACCCTGGAAACAGACCCCGCCCCCACTCCCGTCACCCTGGAAACAGACCCCGCCCCCACTCCCCGTCACCCTGGAAACAGACCCCGCCCCCACTCCCGTCACTCTGGAAACAGACCCCGCCCCCACTCCCGTCACCCTGGAAACAGACCCCGCCCCCACTCCCGTCACTCTGGAAACAGACCCCGCCCCCACTCCGTCACCCTGGAAACAGACCCCGCCCCCACTCCCGTCACTCTGGAAACAGACCCCGCCCCCACACCCGTCACTCTGGAAACAGACCCCGCCCCCACTCCCGTCACCCTGGAAACAGACCCCGCCCCCACTCCCGTCACCCTGGAAACAGACCCCGCCCCCACTCCCGTCACCCTGGAAACAGACCCCGCCCCCACACCCGTCACCTTGGTAACAGACCCCGCCCCCACTCCCGTCACCCTGGAAACAGACCCCGCCCCCACTCCCGTCACCCTGGAAACAGACCCCGCCCCCACTCCCGTCACCTTGGTAACAGACCCCGCCCCCACTCCGTCACCTTGGTAACAGACCCCGCCCCCACTCCGTCACCCTGGTAACAGACCCCGCCCCCACTCCGTCACCTAGGTAGACCACGCCCCCACTCACGTCACCTTGGGAACAGACCCCGCCCCCACTCCCGTCACCTTGGTAACAGACCCCGCCCCCACTCCCGTCACCCTGGAAACAGACCCCACCCACATTCCCGTCACTCTGGAAACAGACCCCGCCCCCACTCGCCGTCACCTTGGAAACAGACCCCGCCCCCACTCGCCGTCACTTTGGTAACAGACTCCGCCCCCACTCCCGTCACCTTAGAAACAGACCCCGCCCCCACTCGCCGTCACTTTGGTAACAGACCACGCCCCCATTCGCCGTCACTCTGGAAACAGACCCCGCCCCCACTCACCGTCACCTTGGAAACAGACCCCGCCCCCACTCCCGTCACCTTGGAAACAGACCCCGCCCCCACTCGCCGTCACCTTGGTAACAGACCCCGCCCCCATTCCCGTCACTCTGGAAACAGACCCCGCCCCCACTCGCCGTCACCTTGGAAACAGACCCCGCCCCCACTCCCGTCACCTTGGAAACATACCCCGCCCCCACTCGCCGTCACCTTGGAAACAGACCCCGCCCACACTCGCCGTCACTTTGGTAACAGACCCCGCCCCCACTCCCGTCACCCTGGAAACAGACCCCGCCCACATTCCCGTCACTCTGGAAAAAGACCCCGCCCCCACTCGCCGTCACCTTGGTAACAGACCCCGCCCCCACTCGCCGTCACCTTGGTAACAGACCCCGCCCCCACTCCCGTCACCCTGGAAACAGACCCCGCCCCCACTCCGGTCACCTTGGTAACAGACCACGCCCCCACTCGCCGTCACCTTGGAAACAGGCCCCTCCCCCGCTCTGTCTCCATTGGTGAGAGGCCCCTCCCCCGCTCTGTCTCCATGGTGACAGTCTCCTCCCCTGCTCTGTCTCCATGGTGAGAGGCCCCTCCCCCGCTCTGTCTCCATGGTGACAGTCTCCTCCCCTGCTCTGTCTCCATGGTGAGAGGCCCCTCCCCCGCTCTGTCTCCATGGTGAGAGGACCCTCCCCCGCTCTGACTCCATGGTGAGAGGCCCCTCCCCCGCTCTGTCTCCATGGTGACAGTCTCCTCCCCCGCTCTGTCTCCATGGTGACAGGCCCCTCCCCCGCTCTGTCTCCATGGTGAGAGGCCCCTCCCCCGCTCTGTCTCCATGGTGACAGTCTCCTCCCCCGATCTGTCTCCATGGTGACAGGCCCCTCCCCCGCTCTGTCTCCATGGTGACAGGCCCCTCCCCCGCTCTGTCTCCATGGTGAGAGGCCCCTCCCCCGCTCTGTCTCCATGGTGAGAGGCCCCTCCCCCGCTCTGTCTCCATGGTGACAGTCTCCTCCCCCGCTCTGTCTCCATGGTGACAGTCCCCTCCCCCGCTCTGTCTCCATGGTGACAGGCCCCTCCCCCGCTCTGTCTCCATGGTGACAGTCTCCTCCCCCGCTCTGTCTCCATGGTGAGAGGCCCCTCCCCCGCTATGTCTCCATGGTGAGAGGCCCCTCCCCCGCTCTGTCTCCATGGTGACAGGCCCCTCCCCCGCTCTGTCTCCATGGTGACAGGCCCCTCCCCCGCTCTGTCTCCATGGTGACAGGCCCCTCCCCCGCTCTGTCTCCATGGTGAGAAGCCCCTCCCCCGCTCTGTCTCCATGGTGAGAGGCCCCGCCCCCGCTCTGTCTCCATGGTGACAGGCCCCTCCCCCGCTCTGTCTCCATGGTGAGAGTCCCCTCCCCCGCTCTGTCTCCATGGAGAGAGGCCCCGCCCCCGCTCTGTCTCCATGGTGAGAAGCCCCTCCCCCGCTCTGTCTCCATGGTGAGAGGCCCCTCCCCCGCTCTGTCTCCATGGAGAGAGGCCCCGCCCCCGCTCTGTCTCCATGGTGAGAGGCCCCTCCCCCGCTCTGTCTCCATGGTGACAGGCCCCTCCCCCGCTCTGTCTCCATGGTGAGAGGCCCCTCCCCCGCTCTGTCTCCATGGTGACAGTCCCCTCCCCCGCTCTGTCTCCATGGTGAGAGGCCCCTCCCCCGCTCTGTCTCCATGGTGACAGTCCCCTCCCCCGCTCTGTCTCCATGGTGAGAGGCCCCTCCCCCACTCTGTCTCCATGGTGACAGTCTCCTCCCCCGCTCTGTCTCCATGGTGACAGGCCCCTCCCCCGCTCTGTCTCCATGGTGAGAGGCCCCTCCCCCGCTCTGTCTCCATGGTGACAGTCCCCTCCCCCGCTCAGTCTCCATGGTGAGAGGCCCCTCCCCCGCTCTGTTTCCATGGTGACAGTCCCCTCCCCCTCCTCTGATTATTGAATTAATTTAACAATTGTATTAAAGGGATATTTCAGCACATTCTTCACCTGCTCTCTGAACTGAGTCTGGGTCACGGCGTAAATCACAGTGTTTGTGGAGCAGCTCAGGAGCTGGAGCATGAAGGACAATTCCTGCAGAAACCGAGGGAGATAAACAGACCGATAACCCAAATAATACATCCGGTTCCATATCATATACACCATTAACAGGGCCCACAACAGCATGAAATTACCAGAGATAACTAACAGTAAAATGATAGATTTCCTTCGACTCTCCATCTCGGGGTCTCTGTGACTCTCTCCACTGCTGTGAGCCCGGAGTCTCCTGCGTCCTCTGCTGCTCACTAAAATGTGTCTGACGGTGAGAGCGTTGAGCAGCAGAATCAGCACAAATGGGATGACCGGGGTTAGAATGTTGTGGAGGAACTCGATTGTTCCCCAGACACGAGAATAATAAACATCCATTGTTACCTCACAAAACCAGGGGAGGTTCCCCAGCGAATACCGACCCGTTAACATAAAATACCAGAAGATGTTCTTTAAACAGCTCAGCACACTCACTGTTCCCACAACCACAGCACATGTTTTCTCACTGCAATATTTACTTTTCAGATTCTGACAACAAATGGCCACAAATCGATCAAAGGTGAAAGTGACGGTGAACCAGACAGAACAGTCTGTGACTGTGTAAAGCAGGACGGCGTGGATATTACACACGGGGATGGACCACAGGAACTGAAACTGTTCCCAATAAACAATGGGAATGTGTCTGAATATCAGGTCCAGGATAATGACCAGTAGATCCGCCGCTGACATGGCCACCAGGTACCGAGTGACACATTTGGAGAGACCGCACTTTCCCCGAGACAGGATCCCAATCGTCAGCAAGTTAACTGTGAGGAAGGGAAATAAACAGAGAAATTAGACATCAGACTGGAGCAATGTTACCAGATCTGTGTATGTGTGTGAGTGTCAGAAATAAACAGATAAATTAGACATCAGACTGGAGCAATGTTACCGGATCTGTGTATGTGTGTGAGTGTCAGAAATAAACAGAGAAATTAGACATCAGACTGGAGCAAAGTTACCAGATCAGTGTATGTGTGTGAGTGTCAGAAATAAACAGAGAAATTAGACATCAGACTGGAGCAAAGTTACCAGATCAGTGTATGTGTGTGAGTGTCAGAATTAAACAGAGAAATTAGACATCAGACTGGAGCAAAGTTACCAGATCAGTGTATGTGTGTGAGTGTCAGAAATAAACAGAGAAATTAGACATCAGACTGGAGCAATGTTACCAGATCTGTGTATGTGTGTGAGTGTCAGAAATAAACAGAGAAATTAGACATCAGACTGGAGCAAAGTTACCAGATCAGTGTATGTGTGTGAGTGTCAGAAATAAACAGAGAAATTAGACATCAGACTGGAGCAAAGTTACCAGATCTGTGTATGTGTGTGAGTGTCAGAAATAAACAGAGAAATTAGACATCAGACTGGAGCAAAGTTAACAGATCAATGTATGTGTGTGAGTGTCAGAAATAAACAGAGAAATTAGACATCAGACGGCAGCAATGTTACCAGATCTGTGTATGTGTGTGAGTGTCAGAAATAAACAGAG
>NW_027141017.1:32500-35000 GCF_036365525.1 Heterodontus francisci
GTGGTGTGTGTGTGTGTGTGTGTGCATATATATAAGTCTCAGTGTCTGAGCTGTGGTGTGTGTGTGTGTGTGCATATATATAATTCTCAGTGTCTGGGCTGTGGTGTGTGTGTGCGTGTGTGCATATATATAAGTCTCAGTGTCTGGGCTGTGGTGTGTGTGTGTGTGTGTGTGTGTGATTATATATAATTCTCAGTGTCTGGGCTGTGGTGTGAGTGTGTGTGTGAGTGTGTGTGTGTGTGTGCATATATATAAGTCTCAGTGTCTGTGCTGTGGTGTGAGTGTGTGTGTGAGTGTGTGTATATATATAATTCTCAGTGTCTGGGCTGTGGTGTGAGTGTGTGTGTGAGTGTGTGTGTGTGTGTGCATATATATAAGTCTCAGTGTCTGTGCTGTGGTGTGTGTGTGTGATTGTGTGTGTGTGCATATATATAATTCTCAGTGTCTGGGCTGTGGTGTGTGTGTGTGTGTGTGTGTGCATATATAAGTCTCAGTGTCTGTACTGTGTGTGTGTGTCTGTGTGTGTGTGTGTGCACATATGTAAGTCTCAGTGTCTGTACTGTGGTGTGTGTGTGTGTGTGTGTGTGTGTGCATATATATATGTCTCAGTGTCTGGGCTGTGGTGTGTGTGTGTTTGTGCGTGTGTGCATATATATATAAGTCTCAGTTTCTGTGCTGTGGTGTGTGTGTGTGAGTGTGTGTGTGTGTGCATATATATAAGTCTCAGTGTCTGGGCTGTGGTGTGTGTGTGTGTGTGTGTGTGTGTGTGTGTGCGTTTGTGTGTGTGTGTGTGTGTGCATATATATAATTCTCTGTGTCTGGGCTGTGGTGTGAGTGTGTGTGTGTGTGTGTGTGTTTGTGCATATATATATGTCTCAGTGTCTGGGTGTGGTGTGTGTGTGTGTGTGCATATATATCAGTCTCAGTGTCTGGGCAATGGTGTGTGTGTGTGTATATATCTCAGTCTCTGTGTCTGGGCTGTGGTGTGTGTGTGTGTGTGTTTGTGTGTGTGTGTGTGCATATATATAAGTCTCAGTGGCTGGACTGTGGTGTGTGTGTGTGTGTGTGTGTGTGTGTGTGCATATATATAAGTCTCAGTGTCTGAGCTGTGGTGTGTGTGTGTGTGTGTTTGTGTGTGTGTGTGTGCATATATATAAGTCTCAGTGGCTGGACTGTGGTGTGTGTGTGTGTGTGTGTGTGTGTGTGTGTGTGTGTGTGTGCATATATATAAGTCTCAGTGTCTGAGCTGTGGTGTGTGTGTGTGTGTGTGTGTGTGCATATATATAAATCTCAGTGTCTGGGCTGTGGTGTGTGTGTGTGTGTGTGTGTGTGCATATATATATGTCTCAGTGTCTGGGCTGTGGTGTGTGTGTGTGTGTGTGTGTGTGCAAATATATATGTCTCAGTGTCTGGGCTGTGGTGTGTGTGTGTGTGTGTGTGTGTGTGTGTACATATATATATGTCTCAGTGTCTGGGCTGTGGTGTGTGTGTGTGTGTGTGTGCATATATATAAGTCTCAGTGTCTGAGCTGTGGTGTGTGTGTGTGTGTGCATATATATAATTCTCAGTGTCTGGGCTGTGGTGTGTGTGTGCGTGTGTGCATATATATAAGTCTCAGTGTCTGGGCTGTGGTGTGTGTGTGTGTGTGTCTTTGTGTGTGTGTGTGTGTGTGTGTGTGCATATATATAAGTCTCAGTGTCTGGGCTGTGGTGTGTGTGTGTGTGCATATATATTAGTCTCAGTGTCTGGGCTGTGGTGTCTGTGTGTGTGTGTGAGTGTGTGTGTGTGTGTGTGTGTGTGTGTGCATATATATAATTCTCAGTGTCTGGGCTGTGGTGTGTGTGTGTGTGTGTTTGCAAGTGTGTGCATATATATAAGTCTCAGTGTCTGGGCTGTGGTGTGTGCGTGTGTGTGTGTGTGTGCGCATATATATAATTCTCAGTGTCTGGGCTGTGGTGTGTGTGTCTGTGTGTTTGTGCGTCTGTGCATATATATAATTCTCAGTGTCTGGGCCGTGGTGTGTGTGTATGTGTTTGTGCGTGTGTGCATATATATAAGTCTCAGTGTCTGTGCTGTCGTGTGTTTGTATGTGTGTGTGTGTGTGTGTGTGTGTGTGTGTGTGCACATATATAATTCTCAGTGTCTGGGCTGTGGTGTGTGTGTTTGTGTGTGTGTGTGTGTGTGTGCATATATATAAGTCTCAGTGTCTGTGCTGTGGTGTGTTTGTGTGTGTGTGTGTGTGTGTGTGTGTGTGTGTGTGTGCATATATATAAGTCTCAGTGTCTGTGCTGTCGTGTGTTTGTGTGTGTGTGTGTGTGTGTGTGTGTGTGTGCACATATATAATTCTCAGTGTCTGGGCTGTGGTGTGTGTGTTTGTGTGTGTGTGTGTGTGTGCATATATATAAGTCTCAGTGTCTGTGCTGTCGTGTGTTTGTGTGTGTGTGTGTGTGTGTGTGTGTGTGTGCACATATATAATTCTCAGTGTCTGGGCTGTGGTGTG